>NW_027675463.1:470000-525000 GCF_965601325.2 Salmo salar
CACCATTACCAATTTATTTATTTATTTCACCTTTATTTTAAAAGAAATAAAAAAATTATTAACCCCAATGAGTCGTGCACAACACGTGTCCAAATTAAGCACCTCACATTGTGGTTACTCACTACATGGTAGATATTCCCTCAGCGAAGTATGGCAGTTCCATGCAGGTTTCCTCACCAAGTCCAAGGCAGCACAGCTACCCATGCAGACAGTACTCCTTAGTAACCGATATCCCCATGGCAACACGAACTCGTTAAGCTTCCCAAGCAATTATCTCCCGGTGTCACACGATGCTAGGCTAACCTCTAGCTGGCTAATACCTCCACGACGAGACGGTAGCTTCAGTCTTTACTAAGTTAACTAAATTATAACAACTCTTTTATTAAATAAAACATGTATTTCCCTTCATGTCTTAGTAGCTATGGGTTTTGTTGTAGTTCTGTCGTCTTCTTTTATAATTTTTCTTCACCAACCGTCCTGAGGTAAAACGTCCATCCTTTCATCAACGTCTTTTTCCCTCCCGTTAACCAGGTCAACTCCCATTGGCCACAACTTAACAAGCGACCTTATTGGTCAAAACGTAAACTTCAAAGTAAAACAAACTATTCACTTATACATTAAATAAATATTTCTTCAAAAAGCATAATGCATTAACAACATTACAGTTTAGGAGCAATTCAATCATCTTTTAAATATAATACCAATTAATTATAACAAATAAACTCAATACTTGGTTCAAACAAGGGTATTACACAAACATACAGTCAATAATACAGTAGAAAAATAAGTCTATATACAATGTGAGCAAATGAAGTGAAATAAGGGAGGTAAAGGCAAAAAAAGGCCATGGTGGCAAAGTAAATACAATATAGCAAGTAAAACACTGGAATGGTAGATATGCAGTGGAATAAAGTGCAAAGTAGAAATAATGGGGTGCAAAGGAGCTAAATAAATAAATACAGTAGGGGAAGAGGTAGTTGGGCTAAATTATAGATGGGCTATGTACAGGTGCAGTAATCTGTGAGCTGCTCTGACAGCTGGTGCTTAAAGCTAGTGAGGGAGATAAGTGTTTCGAGTTTTAGAGATTTTTGTAGTTCGTTCCAGTCATTGGCAGCAGAGAACTGGAAGGAGAGACGGCCGAAGGAGGAATTGGCTTTGGGGGTGACCAGAGAGATATACCTGCTGGAGCGCGTGCTACAGGTGGGTGCTGCTATGGTGACCAGTGAGCTGAGATAAGGGGGGACTTTACCTAGCAGGGTCTTGTAGATGACCTGGAGCCAGTGGGTTTGGCGACGAGTATGAAGCGAGTGCCAGACAATGAGAGCATACAGGTCGCAGTGGTGGGTAGTACAGTGGGGGGAAAAAGTATTTGATCCCCTGCTGATTTTGTACGTTTGCCCACTTACAAAGAAATGAAAAGTCTATAATTTTAATGGTAGGTTTATTTGAACAGTGAGAGACAGAATAACGGCAAAAAAATCCTGAAAAAATGCATGTCAAAAATGTTATACAATTATTTGCATTTTAATGAGGGAAATAAGTATTTGACCCCTCTGCAAAACATGACTTAGTACTTGGTGGCAAAACCCTTGTTGGCAATCACAGAGGTCAGACGTTTCTTGTAGTTGGCCACCAGGTTTGCACACATCTCAGGAGGGATTTTGTCCCACTCCTCTTTGCAGATCTTCTCCAAGTCATTAAGGTTTCAAGGCTGACGTTTGGCAACTTGAACCTTCATCTCCCTCCACAGATTTTCAATGGGATTAAGGTCTGGAGACTGGCTAGGCCACTCCAGGACCATAATGTGCTTCTTCTTGAGCCACTCCTTTGTTGCCTTGGCCGTGTGTTTTGGGTCATTGTCATGCTGGAATACCCATCCACAACCCATTTTCAATGCCCTGGCTGAGGGAAGGAGGTTCTCACCCAAGATTTGACGATACATGGCCCCGTCCATCGTCCCTTTGATGCAGTGAAGTTGTCCTGTCGCCTTAGCAGAAAACACCTCCAAAGCATAATGTTTCCACCTCCATGTTTGATGGTAGAGATGGTGTTCTTGTGGTCATAGGCAGCATTCCTCTTCCTCCAAACACGGCGAGTTGAGTTGATGTCAAAGAGCTCTATTTTGGTCTCATCTGACCACAACACTTTCACCAGTTGTCCTCTGAGTCATTCAGATGTTCATTGGCAAACTTCAGACGGGCATGTGTGTGTATTCTTGAGCAGGGGGACCTTGCGGGCGCTGCAGGATTTCAGTCCTTCACGGCGTAGTGTGTTACCAATTGTTTTCTTGGTGACTATGGTCCCAGCTGCCTTAAGATCATTGACAAGATCCTCCCGTGTAGTTCTGGGCTGATTCCTCACCGTTCTCATGATCATTGCAATTCCACGAGGTGAGATCTTGCACGGAGCCCCAGGCCGAGGGATATTGACAGTTATTTTGTGTTTCTTCCATTTGCGAATAATCGCACCAAATGTTGTCACCTTCTCACCAAGCTGCTTGGCGATGGTCGTGCAGCCCATTCCAGCCTTGTGTAGGTCTACAATCTTGTCCCTGACATACTTGGAGAGCTCTTTGGTCTTGGCCATGGTGGAGAGTTTGGAATCTGATTGATTGATTGCTTCTGTGGACAGGTGTCTTTTATACAGGTAACAAGCAGAGATTAGGAGCACTCCCTTTAAGAGTGTGCTCCTAATCTCAGCTCGTTACCTGTATAAAAGACACCTGGGAGCCAGAAATCTTTCTGATTGAGAGGGGGTCAAATACTTATTTCCCTCATTAAAATGCAAATCAATTTATAACATTTCTGACATGAGTTTTTCTGGATGTTTTTGTTGTTATTCTGTCTCTCACTGTTCAAATAAACCATTAAAATTATAGACTGATCCTTTCTTTGTCAGTGGGCAAACGTACAAAATCAGCAGGGGATCAAATACTTTTTCCCCCCACTGTATATGGGGCTTTGGTGACAAAACGGATGGCACTGTGATAGACTGCATCCAATTTATTGAGTAGGGTATTGGAGGCTATTTTGTAAATGACATCGCCGAAGTCGAGGATCGGTAGGATGGTCAGTTTTATGAGGGTATGTTTGGCAGCATGAGTGAAGGATGCTATGTTGCAAAATAGGAAGCCAATTCTAGATTTAACTTTGGATTGGAGATGCTTATAGTGAGTCTGGAAGGAGAGTTTACAGTCTAACCAGACACCCAGGTATTTGTAGTTGTCCACATATTCTAAGTCAGAACCGTCCAGAGTAGTGATGCTGGACAGGCGGGTAGGTGCAGGCAGCGATCGGTTGAAGAGCATGCATTTAGTTTTACTTGTATTTAAGAGCAGTTGGAGGCCACGGAAGGAGAGTTGTATGGCATTGAAGCTCGTCTGGTTAGTTAGTTAACACAGTGTCCAAAGAAGGGCCAGAAGTATACAGAATAATACCAATAACAGAGGGGGTCTGATCTTTGTGCCTCAGTAAATTTTTCATTCATCATCATTAACGATTTATTCATGATTATTCATAATCATGGTAGCATCCACATGAATGTAGAAGTGTTCTGAAACATCTTCTATTCTTACTGACAATACAAGTGAAGTGACTCCAAAATGACAGGACATTATTTACCATTGAGTTTCTATTAGGAAAAAACACAATCCAAAACACAACCAAGACAATCTGCAAATGCATTCAACAAGTTAGTAGAATCACAAGCTTGATGTAATCACTGCAGGCATGGAATATGGGACTAAATACTGAACTTATGACTACTTTAATACAATATAAGTGAATTTATCCGAATATGTACAACTTTTTCAAATGGGAGAACTAAATACATAAAGTGCTTTCCTTTCTTAACAGTAACACAGCTATGTATGAAAATACCCTCAAATAAAAGGTGACATTCTGTACTGTCACCTAACACAAAACATTCTATCTCAAATCCAAAATGATGGAGCATAGCACCACATTTAAAACTGTAAGCTTTACTGTCCAAATACATATGGTGTGGACTATGTGTGTCTGGTAAACACATGTGGATCTGGTGAACAGTTATCACTTGTTGACCAACTACAGGAATACTGACCTCAGAGTCTCCAGTTTACAGTGGGGATTCTCCAGTCCAGCAGAGAGCAGCTTCACTCCTGAATCCTTCAGGTCATTGTTACTCAGGTCCAGCTCTCTCAGGTGTGAGGGGTTTGATGTCAGAGCTGAGACCAGAGAAGCACAGCCTTCCTCTGTGACTCCACAGCCTGACACCCTGCAAAGAGATCATCATGACTTCACAAACACACTGTTAATTTAACGAGTAGTGTAGAAGGACAATGGCAGATGCATTTGGTTTATTCTCTCAAACAACATATAGATTCATCTTCTGTCTCCTAGAATTGTATGTTCATATTGATATACTAATGTGAAAATCAATGCATTTATTCAATATGTTATTCAATATAATATTATAATACATATTTTTCTCTAAACTTAACCTCACTGGGGTAGGGGGCAGTATTTTCACATCCGGATGAACAGCGTGCCTGTAGTAAACTGCCTGCTACTCAGGCCCAGAAGGTAGGATATGCATGTTATTAGTAGATTTGGATAGAAAACACTCTGAAGGTTCTGAAACTGTTTGAATGATGTCTGTGAGTATAACTGAACTCATATGGTAGGCAAAAACCTGAGAAAAAATCCAACCAGGAAGTGTGGAAATCTGAGGTTTTTAGTTTTTCAAGTGATTCCCTATCCAATATACAGTGTCTGTGGGGTCATTTTGAACTTCCTAAAGCTTCCACTAGATGTCAACAGTCTTTAGAACGTTGTTTCATGCTTCTACTGTGAATGGGGAGAGAATAAGAGTGCTTGGAAACAGATGACTGAGAAAATGACATGAGCTCAGTGGCTCGCGCCCCCGTGATAGTTAGCTGTGTTCCTTTTCATTTCTGAAGACAAAGGAATCGTCCGGTTGGAATATTATGGAAGATTTATGATAAAAACATCCTAAATATTGATTCTATAAATCGTTTGACATGTTTCTACGAACTGTAATATAACTTTTTTGACTTTGTCTGAACTTACAGCGCGAGCACAGTGCATTTGGATTACTCGACTGAACGCGAACAAAATGGAGGTATTTGGATATAAAGATGAACTTTATCGAACAAAACAAACATTTATTGTGGAAATGGGATTCCTGGGAGTGCATTCCAATGAAGATCATCAAAGGTAAGTGAATATTTATAATGTAATTTTTGTCATTTCTGTTGACTCCAAAATGGCGGGTATCTGTATGGCTTGTTTTGATATCTGAGCGCTGTACTCAGATTATTGCAAAGTTTGCTTTCTCCGTAAAGCTTTTTTTAAATCTGGCACAGCGGTTGACCTCTCTTGGTGTCACGTCCTGGCCAGTATAAGGGTTAATTGTTATCGTAGTTTGGTCAGGACGTGGCAGAGGGTATTTGTTTTATGTGGTCCGGGGTGGTGTTTTGGTAAAAGGGTGTTTGATTTAGTATTTCCGGGTTTTTGGTTTATGGTCTATGTTTATGTATTTCTGTGTATTCTAGTAAGTGTGTTTCTATGTGGAGTTAATTGGGGTGGACTTCCATTTGAAGGCAGCTGTGTGGTGTTGCCTTTGATTGGAAGTCCTATATTAGTTGGGTGTGTTTGTCTGTGTGTTTGTGGGAGATTGTTCTGTGTTTAGCCTTGTGCCTTGCCAGACTGTCTGTGGATCGTTCGGTCTCTTGTTTGTTGTTTTTGCGTTCGTTTTGATTTAATAGATGTTCAAAATGAACAAACAGAGTCCTGCTGCATTTTGGTCCTCCTTCACCGACGATACCCGTGACAGAATTTCCCACCAAACCAGGACCAAGCAGCAGAGGAAGGAGCAGTGGGATTTTGAGTTGGACTATGGTGAGAGATGGACTTGGGAGATCTTGAAGGGAGAAGGCTCCTACACTTGGGAGGAGTTCCAAGCCGGAAAAGATCGCCTTCCATGGGGACAGGTGGTAAGAGAGAGAGAGGAAAGGTGAAAGGCTGGTATGGCCCGGGAACGTTTCCGAGGAACACGACTGGCGTTGAAGCACGAGAGGCACCCCCAAGACATTTTTTTGGGGGGGCACACGGGTAGTTTGGCTAGGCATAGGAAGAGCCGGAAGCCAGCTACCCGTAGTTATATGGAGGAGCGTATGAGGTGGAGAGCGCACTATCTCACCCATACGCACGCACAGTCCGGTGCGCGTTATTCCAGCCCCTCGCAGGTGCCGTGCTAGAGCGGGCATCCAGCCTGGTAGGAGGATGCCTGCGCAGCGCATCTGGTCGCCGGTACGTCTCCGAGGACCAGGCTACCTAACTCCCGCTCTACGCACGGCTACCATCAGGCCCCTGCACAGCCCAGTCTGCCCTGTACAAGCACCCCGCTCGTACAGGGCTACTAGTTCCATCCAGCCAAGACGGGTTGTGCAGGAGGTAAGATCAAGACCGACTGTGCGCCTCCATAGCCCTGGGTTTCCAGCTCCTGTCTCTCGTGCGGACCCGGAAGTGCGTCAACCCAGTCCGACTCGTCCTGTTCCCGCTCCCCGCACTAGCCTGGAGGTGCGTGTTCCCAATCTGGTACGCCCAGCACCAGCACCACGCACCAGGCTTCAAGTGTGTAAACCCAGCCTCGCCAGTCAACAGTCACTAGAGCTGCCCGCCAGTCAACAGTCACTAGAGCTGCCCGCCAGTCAACAGTCACTAGAGCTGCCCGCCAGTCAACAGTCGTCAGAGCTGCCCGCCAGTCAACAGTCGTCAGAGCTGCCCGCCAGTCAACAGTCGTCAGAGCTGCCCGCCAGTCAACAGTCGTCAGAGCTGCCCACCAGTCAACAGTCGTCAGAGCTGCCCGCCAGTCAACTGTCGCCGGAGTGGCCAGACCGCCCCGAACCGCCGGAGTGGCCAGACCGCCCCGAGCCGCCGGACTGCCCAGACCGCCCCGAGCCGCCAGAGTGGCCCGACTGCCTGGAACGGCCAGAACCGGAGCCACCTCCAGATATAGGTGGGTTGGAGAGGGGGGGTGTAGCACAGTGCCGTCGTTGACGGCAGCCACCCTCCCTTCCCTCCCTTTAGAAAAGGGGACTTTTTTTTGGTGGGGGAATTATGGTTTTGTTGTTTGGGGTTGTTGTTTTTTTAAGGTGCTTCTGGGGTAGCACCTTTAAGGGGGGGGGGTACTGTCACATCCTGGCCAGTATAAGGGTTAATTGTTATTGTAGTTTGGTCAGGACGTGGCAGTGGGTATTTGTTTTATGTGGTCCGGGGTGGTGTTTTGGTAAAAGGGAGTTTGATTTAGTATTTCCGGGTTTTTGGTTTATGGTCTATGTTTATGTATTTCTGTGTATTCTAGTAAGTGTGTTTCTATGTGGAGTTAATTGGGGTGGACTTCCATTTGAAGGCAGCTGTGTGGTGTTGCCTTTGATTGGAAGTCCTATATTAGTTGGGTGTGTTTGTCTGTGTGTTGGTGGGAGATTGTTCTGTGTTTAGCCTTGTGCCTTGCCAGACTGTCAGTGGATCGTTCGTTCACTTGTTTGTTGTTTTTGCGTTCGTTTTGATTTAATAAATGTTCAAAATGAACAAACACAGTCCTGCTGCATTTTGGTCCTCCTTCACCGACGATACCCGTGACACTTGGGCGCTGACGTCCTTCCCATGGTTCACACTATTTCACAGCCAGTGAAAAATCAGAGCGCCAAATTCGAAACCAAAAAATGTCAGAATTCAAAGTTCTCAAACATACGACTATTTACACCATTTTAAAGATACACGTCTCCTTAATGTAACCACATTGTCCGATTTCAAAAAGGCTTTACGGTGAAAGCATAAAGTTAGATTATGTTAGGGCAGTTCCAACACAAGAAAAACCACACAGCCATTTTCCTAGCAAGGACAGGCGTCACAAATACCAGAAATTCAGCTAAAATTATGCACTAACCTTTTACGATCTTCATCACATGACACTCCTAGGACATCATGTTACACAATACATGCATTTTTTTGTTCGATCAAGTTGATATTTATATCCAAAAACAGCATTTTACATTGGCGCGTGATGTTCTGAAAATATTTTGCCTCCAAAACTGCCGGTGAATCAGCACAACAATTTACAAAAATACTCATCATAAACGTTGATAAATATTAAACTGTTATTCAAGGAATTATAGATGAACATCTCCTTTATGCAAACGCTGTGACAGATTTAAAAAAAGCTTCACGTGGAAAGCACACTTTGCAATAATCTGAGTACAGAAAAAGACAGATACCCGCCATTTTGGAGTCATCTAAAATCATAAATAGCATTAGAAATATTCACTTACCTTTGATGATCTTCATCAGAAGGCACTTCCAGGAATCCCAGGTCCACAATAAATGTTGTTTTGTTCGATAAAGTCCATAATTTATGTCCAAATACCTCCTTGTTGTTAGCGCGTTCAGTAAGCTACTCCAAGTGTAGGAAGCGCGGCCAAAATGTCACGACAAAGTCAAAAAAAGTTATATTTACGTTCGTTCAAACATGTAAAACATTGTACGGCATCAATCTTTAGGGCCTTTTTAACTTAGAACTTCAATAATATTCCAACTGGACGATTCCAATGTCTTGAAAAACGTTTTGGAACACAGCTAACTCTCATGTGAATGCGCGCCAATGAACTCATGTGCTTTCCTGAGTCAACAACTTCCAACTTCCTCTGTTCGCTCTCTGTTCATCATAGACGCCTCAAATAACTTTCTAACGACTGTTGACATCTAGTGGGAGCCTTAGGACGTGCAAAATGAACCCTAAGTCACTGTGTGTTCGATAGGCAATGACTTGAAAGGACTACAAGCACCAGATTTCCCACTTCCTGGTTAGATTTTTCTCAGGTTTTTGCCTGCCATATGAGTTCTGTTATACTCACAGACATCATTCAAACAGTTTTAGAAACTTCAGAGTGTTTTCTATCCAAATCTACTAATAATATGCATATTCAAGTTACTGGGCCCGAGTAGTAGGCCGTTTAATTTGGGTGCGTTTTTCATCCGGCCGTGAAAATACTGCCCCCTACCCTAAAGAAGTTACGGAGAAGTGTATCTATAATTCTTTAAATAACAGTTGTATATTTTACCAACGTTTATGATGACTATTTCTGTAAATTGATGTGCTCATTCACCGGAAGTTTTGGGAGGCAAAACATTTCTGAACATTACACGCCAATGTAAATGGTTTTTTTGGATATAAATATGAACTTTATCGAGCAAAACATACATGTATTGTGTAACATGAAGTCCTATGAGTGCCATCTGATGAAGATCATCAAAGGTTAGTGGTTAATTTTAGCTATATTTCTGGTTTTTGTGACACCTCTCCTTGCTTGAAAAATGGCTATCTGGTTTTCTTGTCTAGATGCTGTCCTAACATAATATAATGTTATGCTTTCGCCGTAAAGCCTTTTTGAAATTGGACAGTGTGGTTGGATTAACCTCTATGGGCTAGGTGGGACGCTTGCCTGTGGCGCGATTTTCAAAACCTTAAAAATCCTATTACTTCAATTTCTCAAACATATGACTATTTTACAGCCATTTAAAGACACGACTCTCGTTAATCTAACCACACTGTCCGATTTCAAAAAGGCTTTACAACGAAAGCAAAACATTAGATTATGTCAGCAGAGTACCAAGCCAGAAATAATCAGACACCCATTTTTCAAGCCAGCATATAATGTCACCAAAACCCAGAAGACAGCTAAATGCAGCACTCACCTTTGATGATCTTCATCAGATGACAACCCTAGGACATTATGTTATACAATACATGCATGTTTTGTTCAATCAAGTTCATATTTATATCAAAAACCAGCTTTTTACATTAGCATGTGACGTTCAGAACTAGCATACCCCCCGCAAACTTCCGGGGAATTCGCTAACATTTTACTAAATTACTCACGATAAACGTTCACAAAAAGCATAACAATTATTTTAAGAATTATAGATACAGACCTCCTCTATGCACTCGATATGTCCGATTTTAAAATAGCTTTTTGGTGAAAGCACATTTTGCAATATTCCAAGTACATAGCCCAGGCATCACGGGCTCGCTATTTAGACACCCGGCAAGTTTAGCACTCACCATAATCATATTTACTATTATAAAAGTTTCATTACCTTTTGTTGTCTTCGTCAGAATGCACACCCAGGACTGCTACTTCAATAACAAATGTTGGTTTGGTCCAAAATAATCCATCGTTATATCCGAATAGCGGCGTTTTGTTCGTGCGTTCCAGACACTATCCGAAATAGTAAAGAAGTGTCGCGCGCATGGCGCAATTCGTGACAATAAAATTCTAAATATTCCATTACCGTACTTCGAAGCATGTCAACCGCTGTTTAAAATCAATTTTGACGACATTTTTCTCGTAGAAAAGCGATAATATTCCGACAGGGAATCTCCTTTTCGGCAAACAGAGGAAAAAATCCCAAAGGCGGGGGCGGTCGGGGTCACGAGCATAAGCCCAGTGTCCCTTGATCGGCCACTTGAGAAAGGCGATAATGTGTTTCAGCCTGGGGCTGGAATGACGACATTCTGTTTTTTCCCGGGCTCTGAGCGCCTATGGACGACGTGGGAAGTGTCACGTTAGAGCAGAGATCCTTAGTAAATGATAGAGATGGAAAAGAAGTTCAAGAAATGGTCAGACAGGCCACTTCCTGTAAAGGAATCTCTCAGGTTTTGACCTGCCATTTGAGTTCTGTTATACTCACAGACACCATTCAAACAGTTTTAGAAAATTTAGGGTGTTTTCTATCCATATGTAATAAGTATATGCATATTCTAGTTACTGGGTAGGAGTGGTAACCAGATTAAATCGGGTATGTTTTTTATCCAGCCGTGTCAATACTGCCCCCTAGCCCTAACAGGTTAACGAGAAGTGTATCTTTAAAATGGGATATAATAGTTATATGTTTGAGAAATTTGAATTATGAGATTTTTGTTGTTTTGAATTTGGCGCCCTGCTATTTCACTGGCTGTTGGCGAGTGTGTCCCACATACCCCAGAGAGGTTAATATTGCTTCCTGATGATTAGTTCTTATATGTCATTTTATTTACTCACAGAACAGCCCTGGAGGCTTTGACCACTGGCAGCAGCCTCAGAAGACCTTCCTCTGATCTGGAGTATTTCTTCAGGTCAAACACATCCAGCTCCTTTTCTGAAGTCAGCAACACAAAGACCAGAGCTGACCACTGTGCAGGTGACAGGTAGGGTTTTGAGAGACTTCCTGAGCTCAGGAAGCTTTGGATCTCCTCCACTAGAGAATGGTCATTCAGTTCATTCAGACAGTGGAACAGATTGATGCTCCTCTCTGGAGAGGGATTCTCCCGGATCTTCTCCTTGATGTACTTGACTGTTTCTTCATGGCTCTGTGAGCTGCTTCTTGTCTTTGTCAGTAGACCTCGTAAGTGCTTCTGATTGGACTCCAGTGAGAGGCCCAGAAGGAAGCGGACGAAAAGGTCCAGGTTTCCCGTCTCACTTTGTAAGGCTTTATCCACAGCACTCTTGTAGAAAGTAACTTCAGGCTTGTCGTTTGTTTGCTTTTTGTCAATTAGATTCTCATTGTTGTTGATGAATGAGAGGAACACATATACAGCAGCCAGAAACTCCTGAATGCTCAGATGAACAAAGCAGTACACCTTCTCCTGGTACAGCCCACATTCCTCTTTGAAGAGCTGTGTGCACAATCCTGAGTACACTGAGGCTTCATTGACATCAATGCCAGCCTCTTTCAGGTCTTCTTCATAGAAAATCAGATTGCCATTCACAAGCTGTTGAAAAGCCAGTTTTCCCAGTGACAGAATGCTCTCTTTATTCCAGTGTGGACCTGTCTCTTCTTTCCCAAGATACTTTTCATTCTTCTGTTTGGTATGAAACACCACAAGGTGTGTGTACATCTCAGTCAGAGTCTTGGGCATCTCTTCTGTCTTATGTTTCAGCATGTGTTCAAGGACTGTTGCAGAAATCCAACAGAAGACTGGAATGTGGCACATGATGTGGAGGCTCCTTGATGTCTTAATGTGTGAGATGATTCTGCTGGCCAGGTCCTCATCACTGAATCTCTTTCTGAAGTACTCCTCCTTCTGTGGGTCATTGAACCCTCGTACCTCTGTCACCTGGTCAACACACTCTGAAGGGATCTTATTGGCTGCTGCAGGTCGGGTAGTTATCCAGAGGAGAGCAGAGGGAAGCAGATTTCCCTTGATGAGATTTGTCAGCAGAACATCCACTGAGGTTGACTTTGTGACGTCCCAACAGATCTTGTTCTTCTGGAAGTCTAGGGGCAGTCGACACTCATCCAGACCATCAAAGATGAACAGAACTTTGTACTTGTTGTAGATGGAGATTCTTGATTGTTTGGTTTCCATTGAGAAGTGATTAAGAAGTTCAATGAAAGTGTGTTTGTCCCCTTTCATCAAATTCAGCTCCCGAAAAGGGAATGAAAATACAAATTGGATATCCTGATTTGCTTTTCCTTCAGTCCAGTCCAGAATGAACTTCTGCACAGAGACTGTTTTTCCAATGCCAGCGACTCCCTTTGTCAGCACAGTTCTGATACGTTTGTCTTGTCCAGTTAAGGGTTTGAAGATGTTGTTACATTTGACTGCAGTCTCTGGTCTTGCTTGTTTCCTGGTTGTTGTCTCAATCTGTCTCAGCTCATGTTCATTATTGACCTCTCCTGTTCCACCCTCTGTGATGTAGAGCTCTGTGTAGATCTTATTGAGAAGTGTTGGGTTTCCTTGTTTAGCGATTCCCTCAAATACACATTGAAACTTCTTCTTTAGATTAGATTTGATTTCACGTTGATAAATCACAGCAAGCTCATCTGAATCTAGAAATAACACAGAGGATATTAATATTACGTCTGTTTTAATAACTACAGCATTGAAGGACTGTTATAAAGTTTTAAATTATAATCATTTATTCTCTTATCTGACTGTATAATTGTGTAAATATTTTCATAATACATTACAGACTGGTGTGACTGATTATATTATTATTTGTGTTATTGATGGTATTATTAATGTTGTCTCTCTCTCTCTCTCTCTCTAAATTAATCACCACAACACATCCCTTATGCTACTTGATGAGGTCACTAGGTGTTGTGTTGAGGCTGCTACAATATCATGGAGTTACACAGCTACTTTAGCTGTACTTTAGCTACAGCTTTTAAATGTTATAAAACAGCATTCAACATGAGGCAGACAGATCTTACATTTCTCCAGTGTGTCAGCAAGCTCCTTCTGGTTCATTTTCCTCAGGACGTGCAGTGTGATCTTCAGAGCCCCCTCTCTGGCACTGCTCTCCTGCTTCTCATCCTCAGCATCCACCACTTCCTCATCCTGCTTCTGACTCTCAAAGCCTTCTGGGAGTTCAGGACTAAGAATCCTCTTGAACATCTTCAGCTCGTTCTTCACAAATGTCATCATTTTCTCTTCAAGCAACTAAAATAAATTATGTAAATAAGTTATGCAAGAGAAGAAATGCTTTCTCATTAACACAATAATGAATAATTGACAGATCAACTTTACTTGAGGAAAACAAAAACAAATGTTCATAACAGGACCACATACACTGAATATAGAGTCCAGGTCTGTTTGATGACTCTGGGAAGACTGACCACTGAGAATCTCTGACTCTGATCTCTCCTGTTGGTGTCTGTGGACAAAACATGAGATTACATCTCCTCATCCAGGGAGTACACACACACACACACACACACACACACACACACACACACACACACACACACACACAGGGAGGGAATATTGTGTTTGTTTAATATTGTTTTAGGACTATGAAAATGGACAAAAGGATTAGCCTATGGATTATGAAAACAACCAAAAGAAATGTGAAAATGTGAGAGGAGAAATGACTAGAGACAGTGTTGTTTAACTCACTGACCATGACCCATGAGTTCTTCTTACCTTTGTTCAGTAGAAAAGTCTCCCTCTCTAAACTCTATAGGTAGCTTCATAGACCGGTCACTCTTCATGGACACACAGCTGGGAACAGGGGAGGCTGGTCTCTCCTGCTTGATTGGTCTTCAACACAACAGAGACAAACATTACATCTCTCATCTACTCTGATCTCAGATGGGGAACATAAGAAGAGTTCCAAAACGCAACATATCACTTTACAGAAATGAGCTTTTATTGTTTAAAGAAATTATGTATTAATTATTACATCTCTCACAGACAAGGATTTGTTTCAAATCTATCACTTGATGGTTTCATTTCAGAGAGACAAAAATCATGTTTTTTTATGCAAAATGCTATATATCTCCCTCACTCTCAAATGTGACCGACCGGCTCAATTTGGTCATTAACTAAATAACTACATATATAGTGATTTTGGTTTATGTCAGTTTAATTGTTTGTTATGGTATAAGTTGTTATTTTATGATTGTAAGTGATAAAATTAACTAGTAATTCTCAGTAATTACTACTTTAGTAAGGAATAACACATTTTTTCAGCACTACTGCAGTTGCTAAATAATTCCAATAGATGGGAACATAAGACCACAATGACATTTCAGAATATTAGTTTAGTTTTCTCCCTGGATACACCACCACTCCCCGCGCTTCCTGCAGAACCCCTGCAGTACCTCCGCAGACCCCGGATTGAGAACCCCTGATTTAGCAGATGCTCTTATCCAGAGAGATTTACAGTAACTGCATTCACCTTAAGATAGGTATTTATTTAGGAAATAAACTTAGTTAATTATTCATAAAATTGTCATCTTACCTCTTAGCTTTGGTGTTATGTCCGCCAGAGAGATGCATTTTGGAGGCAGGGCCCCCCTTCTCTCTCTCGCCAGAGAGACTCATTTTAGAGGCAGGGCCCCCCTCCTCTCTCTCCCCAGAGAGACTCATTTTAGAGGCAGGGCCCCCCTCCTTCCTCTCGCCAGAGAGACTCATTTTAGAGGCAGGGCCCCCCTCCTCTCTCTCCCCAGAGAGACTCATTTTAGAGAACTGACCCCTAAACAGAGATCCAACATGTTGATTGTGGTTAACACAGTGACAGCTAAACAGAGATCCAGCATGTTGGTTGTGGTTAACACAGTGACAACTAAACAGAGATCCAACATGTTGGTTGTGGTCAACACAGTGACAACTAAACAGAGATCCAGCATGTTGGTTGTGGTTAACACAGTGACAACTAAACAGAGATCCAGCATGTTGGTTAACACAGTGACAACTAAACAGAGATCCAACATGTTGGTTGTGGTTAACACAGTAACAACTAAACAGAGATCCAGCATGTTGATTGTGGTTAACACAGTGACAACTAAACAGAGATCCAGCATGTTGGTTGTGGTTAACACAGTGACAACTAAACAGAGATCCAACATGTTGGTTGTGGTTAACACAGTGACAACTAAACAGAGATCCAGCATGTTGGTTGTGGTTAACACAGTGACAACTAAACAGAGATCCAGCATGTTGGTTGTGGTTAACACAGTGACAACTAAACAGAGATCCAGCATGTTGGTTGTGGTTAACACAGTGACAACTAAACAGAGATCCAGCATGTTGGTTGTGGTTAACACAGTGACAACTAAACAGAGATCCAGCATGTTGGTTGTGGTTAACACAGTGACTAATTCTTGAATGTCAATTGTTCTCATTCATTCATTATCTCTTTGAGAAATATATTTTTAACAACTTTCTCTTTTACTTCTCTACATTCATGAAGAAAATTATGTACTTTTTACTCCATACATTTTCCCTGACACCCAAAAGTACTCGTTACATGTTGAATGCTTAGCAGGACAGAAAACGGTCCAATTTGAACACTTATCAAGAGAACATCCCTACTGCCTCTGATCTGGAGGACTAACTAAACAGAGAACATCCCTGGTCATCCCTACTGCCTCTGATCTGGAGGACTAACTAAACAGAGAACATCCCTGGTCATCCCTACTGCCTCTGATCTGGAGGACTCACTAAACAGAGAACATCCCTGGTCATCCCTACTGCCTCTGATCTGGAGGACTCACTAAACAGAGAACATCCCTGGTCATCCCTACTGCCTCTGATCTGGAGGACTAACTAAACAGAGAACATCCCTGGTCATCCCTACTGCGGACTCACTAAACAGAGAACATCCCTGGTCATCCCTACTGCGGACTCACTAAACAGAGAACATCCCTGGTCATCCCTACTGCCTCTGATCTGGAGGACTCACTAAACAGAGAACATCCCTGGTCATCCCTACTGCCTCTGATCTGGAGGACTCACTAAACAGAGAACATCCCTGGTCATCCCTACTGCCTCTGATCTGGAGGACTCACTAAACAGAGAACATCCCTGGTCATCCCTACTGCCTCTGATCTGGAGGACTCACTAAACAGAGAACATCCCTGGTCATCCCTACTGCCTCTGATCTGAAGGACTCACTAAACAGAGAACATCCCTGGTCATTACTGCCTCTGACCTGGAGGACTCACTAAACTCAAATGCTTCATTTTTAAATGATGTCTGAGTGTTGGAGTGTGACCCTGGCTATCCGTAAATTAAAATAACAAGAAAATTGTGCCGTCTGGTTTGCTTAATAAAATGAATTTTAAATGATCACTACTTTACTTTTACTTTTGATGCTTAAGTATATTTTAGCAATTACATTTACTTTTGATACTTAATTATATTTTAAACCAAATACTTTTAGACTTCTACTGAAGAAGTATTTTACTGGGTGACTTTCACTTTTAATTGAGTCATTTTCTATTAAGGTATCTTTACTTTTACTCAAGTATGAGAATTGAGTACTTTTTCCACCACTGTTCTAATATTCTAGAGACATATGAGCCACAGTGTCAACAGACATTTTGTAACTGCGCAGGCTACAAAGTTACTTTCAATTTCATATAAGGAAATAAAGCAACGGTCACTGGGTGAATTCGTTTTGCATTGCCCGGCTCCCCGGGTGCGCAGAGTTTACGCATTTTAGACCATTCCATTGTTCCTTAAAATAAAACTCCACTCACCTGTAGCACCGGGCCATGCAAAACGAACTTCCCACTGTCGCAGGGCACTGAGACACAGAGTTCTAAACCCAGAGGCATTTACAACAGTAACCAGAGGTAACAGTCAGTTGCATGCGACAGCAGCAAATCATGACATTGTACCGAATCTTGCTTCAGTTTTTTTATTATAGTCCTTCTTATGTTATTTTTGCTAAACATATAATTTACTCGTAACCAAGTTTAGCTGTGTTTTTTTCCTCCAAAATATGAATTACTGTAGGACTTTAATAATTGGAAACAGGCCTACAAACCCAAAAGGTTTTAATGATGCCTTAAATCTATCTTCAAATATATATTTGATGATTAGTTGAATCAGGTGTGTACGTGCTGGATAAGAACCAAAGGATGAGAAACCCTGAGATAAACATAAAACCATATAATGTAAAAGCTCCTCCACCATCTTTACCAGACGTTTTACTGATAACATGTAGACCTACTGATTAGTTTCCACTTTGAAAACTGCTGTCTGTCAGCAACTCAGCTCAAGTAGCAGTTCTACTAACTAGTAATATCTCATTCCAGGTATTCATTATCTTACTCTGTCCATTAGAATAGATTATTGTTCAGAAATACTTACTTTATTTTTCAATAATCTCCATGTAGTGTTTTCTGCTCTGTCGTCTCAAAATGGATCCTGAACAAAAGAACAACTTTACTTTCTGTTTCACTCAGCCGCCTCCCCACCCTGAAAATAAAGTGTTTTATTGGTATCTTCCACTAGATGGCAGTAAACACCTGCTGTAACTACACTTTACAACTATGTGTTCGGTTTCATACAGGCAGTGTCCCAGAGTTAGATTGCTGATCTAGGATCAGGTCCCCCCCTCTCCATGTAATCTGATTCATTATGATTTAGCATCAGTTCCCTCCTCTCCATGTAATCTGATTCATTATGATCTAGGATCAGGTCCCCCCCTCTCCATGTAATCTGATTCATTATGATCTAGGATCAGGTCCCCCCTCTCCATGTAATCTGATTCATTATGATATAGGATCAGGTCCCCCCTCTCCATGTAATCTGATTCATTATGATATAGGATCAGGTCCCCTCCTCTCCATGTAATCTGATTATTTATGATGTAGGATCAGGTCCCTCCTCTCCATGTAATCTGATTCATTATGATCTAGGATCAGGTCCCCCCCTCTCCATGTAATCTGATTCATTATGATATAGGATCAGGTCCCCCCTCTCCATGTAATCTGATTCATTATAATCTAGGATCAGGTCCCCCCTCTCCATGTAATCTGATTCATTTTGATCTAGGATCAGGTCCTCCTCTCCATGTAATCTGATTCATTATGATCTAGGATCAGGTCCCCCCTCTCCATGTAATCTGATTCATTATAATCTAGGATCAGGTCCCCCCTCTCCATGTAATCTGATTCATTATAATCTAGGATCAGGTCCCCCCTCTCCATGTAATCTGATTCATTATAATCTAGGATCAGGTCCCTCCTCTCCATGTAATCTGATTCATTATAATCTAGGATCAGGTCCCCCCTCTCCATGTAATCTGATTCATTATGATATAGGATCAGGTCCCCCCTCTCCATGTAATCTGATTCATTATGATTCATCATTATGCTTTGTTTGGCTACTTGTTGTCCATTGTCTGAAGACGCCTATTGTGGTGAAATGTCAGGAACACATTTTTTTAAATGTACTTTTAATCTTTTTAGAAACTTTTAAAAGAACCACATGGATTCTAACTGGGGATTCAGCTAAAATGTGTATTTTTTGGACCAGATAAATTGATACCAACAGTGGACAATTCCCAGCAAAAGCATGGAGCTACAACTGTCAAGAGGAGAACAGGGGGAGTATTCCCCTTGGAGAACCCAGAGTGCAACACTGAAGAAAAACATACTGTAGAATAACAACAATCTCAATCTGAAGCTCTAAAGAAAAAATAGGAATTGTATGAATCAGGAACACCATTCTTCCTCCTGTCCACCTATTGTCCCTGTATGAATCAGGACCACCATTCTTCCTCCTGTCCACCTATTGTCCCTGTATGAATCAGGACCATCATTCTTCCTCTGGCTGTATGAATCAGGAACACCATTCTTCCTCCTGTCCACCTATTGTCCCTGTATGAATCAGGACCACCATTCTTCCTCCTGTCCACCTATTGTCCCTGTATGAATCAGGACCACCATTCTTCCTCCTGTCCACCTATTGTCCCTGTATGAATCAGGAACACCATTCTTCCTCCTGTCCACCTATTGTCCCTGTATGAATCAGGACCACCATTCTTCCTCCTGTCCACCTATTGTCCCTGTATGAATCAGGACCACCATTCTTCCTCCTGTCCACCTTTTGTCCCTGTATGAATCAGGACCACCATTCTTCCTCCTGTCCACCTATTGTCCCTGTATGAATCAGGAACACCATTCTTCCTCCAGTCCCACCTATTGTCCCTGTATGAATCAGGAACACCATTCTTCCTCCTGTCCACCTATTGTCCCTGTATGAATCAGGACCACCATTCTTCCTCCAGTCCCACCTATTGTCCCTGTATGAATCAGGAACACCATTCTTCCTCCTGTCCACCTATTGTCCCTGTATGAATCAGGACCACCATTCTTCCTCCTGTCCACCTATTGTCCCTGTATGAATCAGGACCACCATTCTTCCTCCTGTCCACCTATTGTCCATGTATGAATCAGGACCACCATTCTTCCTCCTGTCCACCTATTGTCCCTGTATGAATATTAGTTGGCATCTAATTGAAGAACATACTGCTTTATAGATCCCAGCCTGACAAACAATTGTCTGGACCTTACTTTGGGCACTTGCACTGGGCCTCCATTGAGTCTCCATGTGTCAAGCAGTACAGAGAAACCCCCTCTAGATGACAGCAGAGGCTCTTGGATCTACCCTGTCTATCCACCAGTTTAGTGACCTTGTTCCATCAATATGTCCATACTACTTCACAACCCATTTGAGGTCTTGACCAGCAATGTCCCATTGGGCTCAACCAAGCCGAGAGTGAGGTTCTAGAAAGAGGACTGACTTTCATACCAACTCCTAAACAGGTGGACTGACTTTCATACCAACTCCTAAACAGGTGGACTGACTTTCATACCAACTCCTAAACAGGTGGACTGGCTTTCATACCAACTCCTAAACAGGTGGACTGACTTTCATACCAACTCCTAAACAGGTGGACTGACTTTCATACTAACTCCTAAACAGGTGGACTGACTTTCATACCAACTCCTAAACAGGTGGACTGACTTTCATACCAACTCCTAAACAGGTGGACTGACTTTCATACCAACTCCTAAACAGGTGGACTGACTTTCATACCAACTCCTAAACAGGTGGACTGACTTTCATACCAACTCCTAAACAGGTGGACTGACTTTCATACCAACTCCTAAACAGGTGGACTGACTTTCATACCAACTCCTAAACAGGTGGACTGACTTTCATACCAACTCCTAAACAGGTGGACTGGGAGGAGCTCCGGAGGGGATCTACACGTCTATCATAGAAGATTGAAGTTATCAGATCATTGTGAATATGAAACAGATTTTCCTCAGATACTATTTCCAAACCCCTCACATTGGGAACCTCAGTTGGAGTCAGAAACTATACAGATACGTAGGGATGTGGCTTCCTTTTCACAATTCAGAACCAGACCTGTTTATCAGCTTAACCTTACAAATGGTTAAAAACCAAGCTCTAGAAATATAGTGATTAAACCAGCAGATAAGGGGGCTCAGATAGTTGTAATGGATAAAGTGAATATCTTCTTAAAGCCAATAGACAATAGGATCATGTTAAACACTATGTTGCATTGTTCCACTCAACACAACCGGAAAACACAAAGATTAATCCAGGAGATAAACTGTATGAGGATAAGTACATTACAGATAAACAGATGGTCTGTCTTTTTGGGCCAGATTCACTAAGGACTAGGCAGTTTTACTTACTGCCTAAAATACATATCTCCTGAGACGTGGGCGGTTCCCTGCGGCTGACCAATAGGAAGTGATTGTGTCTCAGAGACGTGGGTGGTTCCCTGCAGCTGACCAATAGTAAATGATTGTGTCTCAGAGACGTGGGCGGTTCCCTGCGGCTGACCAATAGGAAGTGATTGTGTCTCAGAGACGTGGGCGGTTCCCTGCGGCTGACCAATAGGAAGTGATTGTGTCTCAGAGACGTGGGCGGTTCCCTGCAGCTGACCAATAGGAAGTGATTGTGTCTCAGAATCTTACTGTATTGCTGAATATATAGAATTTTATTGCTGAATATATAGACTTTTATATCAACCCTCTATCCCAGAAACACACAGCTATGTTCAGGATACTGATGAATGAAGGGTTTATTACTATTGTAGTACTGACTTTAATATCAACCCTCTATCCCAGAAACACCCAGCTATGTTCAGGATACTGATGAATGAAGGGTTTATTACTATTGTAGTACTGACTTTAATATCAACCCTCTATCCCAGAAACACCCAGCTATGTTCAGGATACTGATGAATGAAGGGTTTATTACTATTGTAGTACTGACTTTAATATCAACCCTCTATCCCAGAAACACCCAGCTATGTTCAGGATACTGATGAATGAAGGATTTATTACTATTGTAGTACTGACTTTAATATCAACCCTCTATCCCAGAAACACCCAGCTATGTTCAGGATACTGATGAATGAAGGGTTAATTACTATTGTAGTACTGACTTTTATATCAACCCTCTATCCCAGAAACACCCAGCTATGTTCAGGGTACTGATGAATGAAGGGTTTATTACTATTGTAGTACTCTTTTTATTAACTTAGCTACTGACTTGTTCTATTGTTGTTGCATTGTCAAGAGGTTAACCTGAAAGGAAGCATTTCAGTACATAATACTTGTATTGTACTTTATATTATTATAGATATTTTAGGGTTGCCATGGATTTCAAGCAGGCAATGCCATCAGGTCCAAACCCCAAACAAGGAAATTGTAGGAGACAGGCGTGTTGGGGTTTCCTGCCAGCGTGACCACCCGCTTCACTTCCTGAACATGAAAAAGGCTGAAAGGTGGGATGCAGTAATAAGGAGTTTTTTTCAGTTTCTTTTTCAGTATTTTATTTCAGTGTTGATTAATTTTGTTAATTTAGTAAATTGTATTTAGTTATTTAGTGCAGATAATGATGTACTTCTTCTGTAGTTTGTCAAATGCAGTGAACCTGCTGAGAGATGAAGGAGGGGATGAGAGGCCAGAACATCAATCTCATCTTCATGGAGGACATTGATGCCAGATGCAGTGAACCTGCTGAGAGATGAAGGAGGGGATGAGAGGCCAGAACATCAGTCTCATCTTCATGGAGGACATTGATGCCAGATGCAGTGAACCTGCTGAGAGATGAAGGAGGGGATGAGAGGCCAGAACATCAGTCTCATCTTCATGGAGGACATTGATGCCAGATGCAGTGAACCTGCTGAGAGATGAAGGAGGGGATGAGAGGTCAGAACATCAACCTCATCTTCATGGAGAACATTGATTCCAGATGCAGCTGCATGTGCAAGTAATTCATCTTTTTTATTCAAGATCTCATTGACTTTAACATTTGAAAAGCAGTTTCTCCAACAATAGTTTTAACATGAACATTTTGTCCATAACCTTTTAGAGAAACTTTCCTGAATTGAATCATGGGACCAAATTGGTTGTTCCAGGTTTCCATGCTGATGGACATGACTTGCCATGTCAGGTACTTGAACAGGATCATTAATATTATCAGTAGGTATTTATTCATATTTTATAAGGTTTAACCAAATAACCCTTTTACCATGGTATGACATGATTTTATATTTCTAGATGAAATTCAACACCCGATATGTGGAAGGTGCTGGACTGGCAGATGGGGAGCAGATGGAGAGGCTGTGGTCGTATCTGAGGCGCTTTGGGAAGGTCACCAAAGAAATGAGGCCGTCCCATCTTATTGACCTCCTGACTGATGCACTTCTCCACCATGGGAAAACGCCAGAGGCTACGTTAGTACACTTGGAATTGTTATTCATTTACTTGATGCTGGTTGACTCTAGTGATGTTCCTAACATTTCCTGTTGTTTTGATGTAGTGGACTCTCTGCCATAGAGGGTTTCCCCAGCAACAGAAGTTGCAACAGAGGCAAACAGGGAAATTGAATAAATTGCACAGTCTCTTCCAGGTAAACCATTGTATCAATAAACTAAGCATAGAATTTCAGTATTGATTAGAAATGTTGTCACATCTGTCACTGTTGTTATGTTTTAGGAACAACACTGGACACCATTAGGGATTGGGGCAGGAATGTCAGTGTTGTTATGTTGTAGGAACAACACTGGACACCATTAGGGATTGGGGCAGGAATGTCAGTGTTGTTATGTTTTAGGAACAACACTGGACACCATTAGGGATTGTGGCAGGAATGTCAGTGTTGTTATGTTGTAGGAACAACACTGGACACCATTAGGGATTGGGGCAGGAATGTCAGTGTTGTTATGGTCTACTCCTTTCGACAGCTGTGACAGATTATCTGTTATCAATCGATGGTCAAGGTATTGATTATCTGTTACTAATTGATGGTCAAGGTATTGATTATCTGTTATCAATAGATGGTCAAGGTATTGATTATCTGTTATCAATAGATGGTCAAGGTATTGATTATCTGTTATCAATAGATGGTCAAGGTATTGATTATCTGTTATCAATAGATGGTAAAGGTATTGATTATCTGTTATCAATAGATGGTCAAGGTATTGATTATCTGTTATCAATAGATGGTCAAGGTATTGCCAACTGCCTGTCCAAAAGGCCACGGTCGGTAGTAGCATAAAAACACATGTGAAGGACTACAACCTGAGGAGACGAGGTTTGTCCTCACAGCTCCTACAGGCCCTGGTGTATGAGGATGCAATGCAGGTGGACAGCACTGATTGGTCCTGGAGAGCAGGAGGAGCAGAGGATGATGGGGAGGTGCACCTCAAGCTAAGGCTCTTGGTGCTCTTTGTGAAGAGAAGCGGTAGATTGAGGATGATGTCTTCACTGCCAAGATGTTCTACTCACATGAGCAGGAACTGATCGTGGAGGCCTTACAACATTACACAGAGCAGGAACTGATCGTGGAGGCCTTACAACATTACACAGAGCAGGAACTGATCGTGGAGGCCTTACAACATTACACAGAGCAGGAACTGATCGTGGAGGCCTTACAACATTACACAGAGCAGGAACTGATCGTGGAGGCCTTACAACATTACACAGAGCAGGAACTGATCGTGGAGGCCTTACAACATTACACAGAGCAGGAACTGATCGTGGAGGCCTTACAACATTACACAGAGCAGGAACTGATCGTGGAGGCCTTACAACATTACACAGAGCAGGAACTGATCGTGGAGGCCTTACAACATTACACAGAGCAGGAACTGATCGTGGAGGCCTTACAACATTACACAGAGCAGGAACTGATCGTGGAGGCCTTACAACATTACACAGAGCAGGAACTGATCGTGGAGGCCTTACAACATTACACAGAGCAGGAACTGATCGTGGAAGCCTTACAACATTACACAGAGCAGGAACTGATCGTGGAAGCCTTACAACATTACACAGAGCAGGAACTGATCGTGGAGGCCTTACAACATTACACAGAGCAGGAACTGATCGTGGAGGCCTTACAACATTACACAGAGCAGGAACTGATAGTGGAGGCCTTACAACATTACACAGAGCAGGAACTGATCGTGGAGGCCTTACAACATTACACAGAGCAGGAACTGATCGTGGAGGCCTTACAACATTACACAGAGCAGGAACTGATCGTGGAGGCCTTACAACATTACACAGAGCAAGATGGATGTTGTCTTGGGGAAAGAGCTGTCCTTGCTGGAAAGCTTGATGAGATACAGCATGCAGAAGGACAATGTGAATCGTTCAGAAGGGCTTTTTTTGAGGGCAGAAACTATGAAGAGGAGGAGGATGACTATTATGATGTCGACGATGACGATGACAACGATGGTGATATTGATGGAGGAATAGATGAATGAGGCTGATGGTGATGACTACAACAACGATGGTGATATTGATGGAGGAATACATGAATGAGGCTGATGGTGATGACTACAACAACGATGGTGATATTGATGGAGGAATAAATGAATGAGGCTGAGGGTGATGACTACAACAACGATGGTGATATTGATGGAGGAACAGATGAATGAGGCTGAGGGTGATGACTACAACAACGATGGTGATATTGATGGAGGAATAGATGAATGAGGCTGAGGGTGATGACTACAACAACGATGGTGATATTGATGGAGGAACAGATGAATGAGGCTGATGGTGATGAATACAACAACGATGGTGATATTGATGGAGGAATAGATGAATGAGGCTGAGGGTGATGACTACAACAACGATGGTGATATTGATGGAGGAACAGATGAATGAGGCTGATGGTATGTTGTTTTTAATATGTCCATTGCTTTTTAATTGATCTCATTGTATTCCTGCCCTTTGTTTATAATGGTATGTGTTATTGCTCTTTAGGGGTTGAAAGAAGCACATTTCTGTTTAATTGTTAGATGTGATACAGGCCATTGTTGCATGTCATTTACTATTGATGTGATGGTGAGGAGAACCTGACTTGAGCCTGATATACCCCAAGAGTCTAATGGAATAGACAGGTTTGCTTCCTCCAAAGTATTGTCTTTTCATTGACCTGTTAGTTGTGGAGTTTGTAAATATATTTTATTTAACCTTTATTTAACTAGGCAACTCAATTTAGATTATTTTGCAAATATTGTAATTTAAATATCTAGATCACCATCATCAATGTAGATTATTGTGTAAATATTGTCATGTGAATATCTAGATCACCATTGTCATCTTTAAATAAATTAATAACTTCTGCAGCTGATCCTGCCTGGCACCCGCAAAATTTAACCGTCCAATAATGGAATTAGTAACTAAGGATTGTAGCTTTAAGGTTTCAGTATGTAGCCTACAGAGAAACACATTCAGAGATCAAGCCTTGTCATTTCAGATAAAATCACTTTGCAGGAGAGGGGAGACTGGAGGCCATGGTGGGGTCAAAGTAGCACATTTAATAAATAATTATTCTAAACAAAAACATTGTTTCTATTGAACATGCCATACTAATAAAGGCATTTTAATCAATTATATGAAGAGTGCCTTGGTCCTCCTTTCTTTTTGATGACCTACTCACCCCTTTTACCAAAGAGCACCTTCTGTCTACCAACATTTACTATTGTGTACCTTAGTAGCGCTTCCCTTCCTCCTCTTTCCACTAAACCACAAAGGGGTTAGAACTACAATTCCGGCGCCATTTCCGGTTGCCGTCGCTGGACGCGATGCAACGTGAAACAGGGAGTTGTAGTTCTTCACAGAAAGCCCAGGTGTATTTAAACCATTACAGTTTTACATTTACATTTTAGTCATTTAGCAGACGCTCTTATCCAGAGCGACTTACAGTAGTGAATGCATACATTTCATACATTTTTATTTTCCCGTACTGGGAAAAAAATGACACACAGTTCCTCAGCATTGGAACATTTTGGAATCACAGTCATGAAACCCCCCTTAAACATATGACACAATGTTCTCACTACAACTGAGGACTCTTACAGTGGTGGACTTTATGTTAATAAATAGGTCTCAAATCAAATCAAAGTTTATTTGTCACGTGCGCCGAAAGCAACAGACCTTAGAGTGAAATGCTTCCTTACAGGCTCTAACCAATAGTGCGAAAAAAAGGTAGTGTGTGTGTGTGTGTGTGTGTGTGTGTGTGTGTGTGTGTGTGTGTGTGTGTGTGTGTGTGTGTGTGTGTGGGTAAGTAAAGAAATAAAACAACAGTAAAAATACATTTGAAAATAAGAGTAGCAAGGCTATATAAAGACATCGGTTAGTCAGGCTTAAGAGTTGTGAACTACAAATATGGCGTCTTTTTGTAGTTTTCTTCCTAACTCTAACCCTAGCTCAGTTGATCTGCTTTATCAATGGTGCAACATTCAACCCCTCCAAAATGCCTTAATTCATCTGATGCATCCCTCACGCAGATCCACTGACGTCCGAATCACTATTTCAATTTGTCTACAGACTCAATAGTATTTGCATTTCAAAATGCAATATTCTCATTCATTTTGATAATTCTTTCTCATTAAGGGACATTCACTAAGAGGATTTGTTCAGATCAATGGGCTGCTCTAACATTTTAACACTGAGCCATGTGACTATACAGTAGCCTACATCTATAGTCTACTGTAAAATCATATGCTGCTTTAGGCTAAATACTATAGTTTTCTGTGTGTTTCAAAAGGACAAATGGAAAGAGGTCCTACTGTATTCTAGATGGTGGTGTAGAGTATCTACAATGTGACCTCCCTAAATAATGGTGGTGTAGAGTATCTACAATGTGACCTCCCTAAATAATGGTGGTGTAGAGTATCTACAATGTGACCTCCCTAAATAATGGTGGTGTAGAGTATCTACAATGTGACCTCCCTAAATAATGGTGGTGTAGAGTATCTACAATGTGACCTCCCTAAATAATGCACAAGTTACATTTTAACTTCATTCATGAGGAGAGAATGCAGGAGACAGTCAACTAATAAAGCAAGCAGAGGACCATTTAGTGGTGCTGAAATGTAAAGCTGCAACCGCAGCGCAATCAATAGGAGGTGAACAGCACCTGGTGCTGAAAATATAGCAGCACAATCAATAGGAGGTGAACAGCACCTGGTGCTGAAAATATAGCAGCTCAATCAATAGGAGGTGAACAGCGCCTGGTGCTGATAATATAGCTAACTTGTAATTCAAGTGGCGCCAATCAACAGGTGGAGAAAACTACATCAGTCGAGTAATTCATTTCAACAATAATCTTCCTTTTAATTTGACTTTAAAAACAACAAGAGGGCTTAATTGGAGTCTATTTCTTCAGAGTGAAGGCACATATAAATAACTTAACTGGCTGAGCTAGGCTGTGTGGGGGCGCAGGCCCATATAAATAACTTAACTGTCTGAGCTAGGCTGTGTGGGGGCGAAGGCCCATATAAATAACTTAACTGTCTGAGCTAAGCTGTGTGGGGGCGAAGGCCCATATAAATAACTTAACTGTCTGAGCTAGGCTATGTGGGGGCGAAGGCCCATATAAATAACTTAACTGGCTGAGCTAGGCTGTGTGGAAGCGAAGGCCCATATAAATAACTTAACTGTCTGAGCTAGGCTATGTGGGGGCGAAGGCCCATATAAATAACTTAACTGGCTGAGCTAGGCTGTGTGGAAGCGAAGGCCCATATAAATAACTTAACTGTCTGAGCTAGGCTATGTGGGGGCGAAGGCCCATATAAATAACTTAACTGTCTGAGCTAGGCTGTGTGGGGGCGAAGGCCCATATAAATAACTTAACTGGCTGAGCTAGGCTATGTGGGGGCGCAGGGCCATATAAATAACTTAACTGGCTGTGCTAGGCTGTGTGGGGGCGAAGGCCCATATAAATAACTTAACTGTCTGAGCTAGGCTGTGTGGGGGCGAAGGCCCATATAAATAACTTAACTGTCTGAGCTAGGCTATGTGGGGGCGAAGGCCCATATAAATAACTTAACTGGCTGAGCTAGGCTGTGTTGGGGCGAAGGCCCATATAAATAACTTAACTGGCTGTGCTAGGCTATGTGGCTTAACAGCATCTTTCACAAGACAACAACATGGCCTAATAGAAGAGGGATTTGTATTTATTTATTAGGCCGACTTACAACTGCAACATGGCCAAAAAGGCAGCATCCTACATAAAACAATAATTTAAAGAAAAAAAGGTGATGTCTGTGTCTGAGTGTCTGTAGCCCTGTATCAGGAGTGACCAGAGTAACCTGAGTGTCTGTAGCCCTGTATCAGGAGTGACCAGAGTAACCTGAGTGTCTGTAGCCCTGTATCAGAGTAACCTGAGTGTCTGTAGCCCTGTATCAGGAGTCTGGGGATAACCTGAGTGTCTGTAGCCCTGTATCAGGAGTCTGGGGATAACCTGAGTGTCTGTAGCCCTGTACCAGAGTGACCAGAGAAACCTGAGTGTCTGTAGCCCTGTACCAGGAGTCTGGGATAACCTGAGTGTCTGTAGCCCTGTATCAGGAGTGACCAGAGTAACCTGAGTGTCTGTAGCCCTGTACCAGGAGTGACCAGAGTAACCTGAGTGTCTGTAGCCCTGTATCAGAGTGACCAGAGTAACCTGAGTGTCTGTAGCCCTGTACCAGGAGTCTGGGATAACCTGAGTGTCTGTAGCCCTGTATCAGGAGTGACCAGAGTAACCTGAGTGTCTGTAGCCCTGTATCAGGAGTGACCAGAGTAACCTGAGTGTCTGTAGCCCTGTATCAGGAGTGACCAGAGTAACCTGAGTGTCTGTAGCCCTGTACCAGAGTAACCTGAGTGTCTGTAGCCCTGTATCAGAGTGACCAGAGTAACCTGAGTGTCTGTAGCCCTGTACCAGAGTGACCATAGTAACCTGAGTGTCTGTAGCACTGTATCAGGAGTGACCAGAGTAACCTGAGTGTCTGTAGCCCTGTATCAGAGTGACCAGAGTAACCTGAGTGTCTGTAGCCCTGTATCAGAGTGACCAGAGTAACCTGAGTGTCTGTAGCCCTGTATCAGAGTGACCAGAGTAACCTGAGTGTCTGTAGCCCTGTATCAGGAGTGACCAGAGTAACCTGAGTGTCTGTAGCCCTGTATCAGAGTGACCAGAGTAACCTGAGTGTCTGTAGCCCTGTATCAGGAGTGACCAGAGTAACCTGAGTGTCTGTAGCCCTGTACCAGAGTGACCATAGTAACCTGAGTGTCTGTAGCCCTGTATCAGGAGTGACCAGAGTAACCTGAGTGTCTGTAGCCCTGTATCAGAGTGACCAGAGTAACCTGAGTGTCTATAGCCCTGTATCAGGAGTAACCAGAGTGTCTGTAGCCCTGTATCAGGAGTGACCAGAGTAACCTGAGTGTCTGTAGCCCTGTATCAGGAGTGACCAGAGTAACCTGAGTGTCTGTAGCCCTGTACCAGAGTAACCTGAGTGTCTGTAGCCCTGTATCAGGAGTGACCAGAGTAACCTGAGTGTCTGTAGCCCTGTATCAGAGTAACCTGAGTGTCTGTAGCCCTGTATCAGGAGTGACCAGAGTAACCTGAGTGTCTGTAGCCCTGTATCAGGAGTGACCAGAGTAACCTGAGTGTCTGTAGCCCTGTATCAGAGTGACCAGAGTAACCTGAGTGTCTGTAGCCCTGTACCAGGAGTCTGGGATAACCTGAGTGTCTGTAGCCCTGTATCAGGAGTGACCAGAGTAACCTGAGTGTCTGTAGCCCTGTATCAGGAGTGACCAGAGTAACCTGAGTGTCTGTAGCCCTGTATCAGGAGTGACCAGAGTAACCTGAGTGTCTGTAGCCCTGTACCAGAGTAACCTGAGTGTCTGTAGCCCTGTATCAGAGTGACCAGAGTAACCTGAGTGTCTGTAGCCCTGTACCAGAGTGACCAGAGTAACCTGAGTGTCTGTAGCCCTGTATCAGGAGTGACCAGAGTAACCTGAGTGTCTGTAGCCCTGTATCAGAGTGACCAGAGTAACCTGAGTGTCTGTAGCCCTGTATCAGAGTGACCAGAGTAACCTGAGTGTCTGTAGCCCTGTATCAGAGTGACCAGAGTAACCTGAGTGTCTGTAGCCCTGTATCAGGAGTGACCAGAGTAACCTGAGTGTCTGTAGCCCTGTATCAGAGTGACCAGAGTAACCTGAGTGTCTGTAGCCCTGTATCAGGAGTGACCAGAGTAACCTGAGTGTCTGTAGCCCTGTATCAGGAGTGACCAGAGTAACCTGAGTGTCTGTAGCCCTGTATCAGAGTGACCAGAGTAACCTGAGTGTCTGTAGCCCTGTATCAGAGTAACCTGAGTGTCTGTAGCCCTGTATCAGAGTAACCTGAGTGTCTGTAGCCCTGTACCAGGAGTGACCAGAGTAACCTGAGTGTCTGTAGCCCTGTATCAGGAGTGACCAGAGTAACCTGAGTGTCTGTAGCCCTGTACCAGAGTAACCTGAGTGTCTGTAGCCCTGTATCAGGAGTGACCAGAGTAACCTGAGTGTCTGTAGCCCTGTATCAGAGTAACCTGAGTGTCTGTAGCCCTGTATCAGGAGTGACCAGAGTAACCTGAGTGTCTGTAGCCCTGTATCAGGAGTGACCAGAGTAACCTGAGTGTCTGTAGCCCTGTATCAGGAGTGACCAGAGTAACCTGAGTGTCTGTAGCCCTGTATCAGGAGTGACCAGAGTAACCTGAGTGTCTGTAGCCCTGTATCAGAGTGACCAGAGTAACCTGAGTGTCTGTAGCCCTGTATCAGAGTAACCTGAGTGTCTGTAGCCCTGTATCAGAGTAACCTGAGTGTCTGTAGCCCTGTATCAGAGTAACCTGAGTGTCTGTAGCCCTGTATCAGGAGTGACCAGAGTAACCTGAGTGTCTGTAGCCCTGTACCAGAGTGACCAGAGTAACCTGAGTGTCTGTAGCCCTGTATCAGAGTGACCAGAGTAACCTGAGTGTCTGTTGCCCTGTATCAGGAGTGACCAGAGTAACCTGAGTGTCTGTAGCCCTGTATCAGGAGTGACCAGAGTAACCTGAGTGTCTGTAGCCCTGTACCAGAGTGACCATAGTAACATGAGTGTCTGTAGCCCTGTATCAGAGTGACCAGAGTAACCTGAGTGTCTGTAGCCCTGTATCAGGAGTGACCAGAGTAACCTGAGTGTCTGTAGCCCTGTATCAGGAGTGACCAGAGTAACATGAATGTCTGTAGCCCTGTACCAGAGTGACCATAGTAACCTGAGTGTCTGTAGCCCTGTATCAGAGTGACCAGAGTAACCTGAGTGTCTGTAGCCCTGTATCAGGAGTGACCAGAGTAACCTGAGTGTCTGTAGCCCTGTATCAGGAGTGACCAGAGTAACCTGAGTGTCTGTAGCCCTGCATCAGGAGTGACCAGAGTAACCTGAGTGTCTGTAGCCCTGTACCAGAGTGACCATAGTAACCTGAGTGTCTGTAGCCCTGTATCAGAGTGACCAGAGTAACCTGAGTGTCTGTAGCCCTGTACCAGAGTGACCATAGTAACCTGAGTGTCTGTAGCCCTGTACCAGAGTGACCAGAGTAACCTGAGTGTCTGTAGCCCTGTACCAGAGTGACCAGAGTACCCTGAGTGTCTGTAGCCCTGTACCAGAGTGACCATAGTAACCTGAGTGTCTGTAGCCCTGTATCAGAGTGACCAGAGTAACCTGAGTGTCTGTAGCCCTGTACCAGAGTGACCAGAGTAACCTGAGTGTCTGTAGCCCTGTATCAGAGTGACCAGAGTAACCTGAGTGTCTGTAGCCCTGTACCAGAGTGACCATAGTAACCTGAGTGTCTGTAGCCCTGTATCAGGAGTCTGGGGATAACCTGAGTGTCTGTAGCCCTGTATCAGAGTGACCATAGTAACCTGAGTGTCTGTAGCCCTGTATCAGGAGTCTGGGATAACCTGAGTGTCTGTAGCCCTGTATCAGAGTGACCAGAGTAACCTGAGTGTCTGTAGCCCTGTATCAGGAGTCTGGGATAACCTGAGTGTCTGTAGCCCTGTACCAGAGTGACCATAGTAACCTGAGTGTCTGTAGCCCTGTATCAGGAGTGACCATAGTAACCTGAGTGTCTGTAGCCCTGTATCAGAGTGACCATAGTAACCTGAGTGTCTGTAGCCCTGTATCAGAGTAACCTGAGTGTCTGTAGCCCTGTATCAGGAGTGACCATAGTAACCTGAGTGTCTGTAGCCCTGTATCAGAGTGACCATAGTAACCTGAGTGTCTGTAGCCCTGTATCAGAGTGACCAGAGTAACCTGAGTGTCTGTAGCCCTGTATCAGGAGTGACCAGAGTAACCTGAGTGTCTGTAGCCCTGTATCAGAGTGACCAGAGTAACCTGAGTGTCTGTAGCCCTGTATCAGAGTGACCAGAGTAACCTGAGTGTCTGTAGCCCTGTATCAGAGTGACCAGAGTAACCTGAGTGTCTGTAGCCCTGTATCAGGAGTGACCAGAGTAACCTGAGTGTCTGTAGCCCTGTATCAGAGTGACCAGAGTAACCTGAGTGTCTGTAGCCCTGTATCAGGAGTGACCAGAGTAACCTGAGTGTCTGTAGCCCTGTATCAGGAGTGACCAGAGTAACCTGAGTGTCTGTAGCCCTGTATCAGAGTGACCAGAGTAACCTGAGTGTCTGTAACCCTGTATCAGAGTAACCTGAGTGTCTGTAGCCCTGTATCAGAGTAACCTGAGTGTCTGTAGCCCTGTACCAGGAGTGACCAGAGTAACCTGAGTGTCTGTAGCCCTGTATCAGGAGTGACCAGAGTAACCTGAGTGTCTGTAGCCCTGTACCAGAGTAACCTGAGTGTCTGTAGCCCTGTATCAGGAGTGACCAGAGTAACCTGAGTGTCTGTAGCCCTGTATCAGAGTAACCTGAGTGTCTGTAGCCCTGTATCAGGAGTGACCAGAGTAACCTGAGTGTCTGTAGCCCTGTATCAGGAGTGACCAGAGTAACCTGAGTGTCTGTAGCCCTGTATCAGGAGTGACCAGAGTAACCTGAGTGTCTGTAGCCCTGTATCAGGAGTGACCAGAGTAACCTGAGTGTCTGTAGCCCTGTATCAGAGTGACCAGAGTAACCTGAGTGTCTGTAGCCCTGTATCAGAGTAACCTGAGTGTCTGTAGCCCTGTATCAGAGTAACCTGAGTGTCTGTAGCCCTGTATCAGGAGTGACCAGAGTAACCTGAGTGTCTGTAGCCCTGTACCAGAGTGACCAGAGTAACCTGAGTGTCTGTAGCCCTGTATCAGAGTGACCAGAGTAACCTGAGTGTCTGTTGCCCTGTATCAGGAGTGACCAGAGTAACCTGAGTGTCTGTAGCCCTGTATCAGGAGTGACCAGAGTAACCTGAGTGTCTGTAGCCCTGTACCAGAGTGACCATAGTAACATGAGTGTCTGTAGCCCTGTATCAGAGTGACCAGAGTAACCTGAGTGTCTGTAGCCCTGTATCAGGAGTGACCAGAGTAACCTGAGTGTCTGTAGCCCTGTATCAGGAGTGACCAGAGTAACATGAATGTCTGTAGCCCTGTACCAGAGTGACCATAGTAACCTGAGTGTCTGTAGCCCTGTATCAGAGTGACCAGAGTAACCTGAGTGTCTGTAGCCCTGTATCAGGAGTGACCAGAGTAACCTGAGTGTCTGTAGCCCTGTATCAGGAGTGACCAGAGTAACCTGAGTGTCTGTAGCCCTGCATCAGGAGTGACCAGAGTAACCTGAGTGTCTGTAGCCCTGTACCAGAGTGACCATAGTAACCTGAGTGTCTGTAGCCCTGTATCAGAGTGACCAGAGTAACCTGAGTGTCTGTAGCCCTGTACCAGAGTGACCATAGTAACCTGAGTGTCTGTAGCCCTGTACCAGAGTGACCAGAGTAACCTGAGTGTCTGTAGCCCTGTACCAGAGTGACCAGAGTACCCTGAGTGTCTGTAGCCCTGTACCAGAGTGACCATAGTAACCTGAGTGTCTGTAGCCCTGTATCAGAGTGACCAGAGTAACCTGAGTGTCTGTAGCCCTGTACCAGAGTGACCAGAGTAACCTGAGTGTCTGTAGCCCTGTATCAGAGTGACCAGAGTAACCTGAGTGTCTGTAGCCCTGTACCAGAGTGACCATAGTAACCTGAGTGTCTGTAGCCCTGTATCAGGAGTCTGGGGATAACCTGAGTGTCTGTAGCCCTGTATCAGAGTGACCATAGTAACCTGAGTGTCTGTAGCCCTGTATCAGGAGTCTGGGATAACCTGAGTGTCTGTAGCCCTGTATCAGAGTGACCAGAGTAACCTGAGTGTCTGTAGCCCTGTATCAGGAGTCTGGGATAACCTGAGTGTCTGTAGCCCTGTACCAGAGTGACCATAGTAACCTGAGTGTCTGTAGCCCTGTACCAGGAGTCTGGGATAACCTGAGTGTCTGTAGCCCTGTATCAGGAGTGACCATAGTAACCTGAGTGTCTGTAGCCCTGTATCAGAGTGACCATAGTAACCTGAGTGTCTGTAGCCCTGTATCAGGAGTGACCATAGTAACCTGAGTGTCTGTAGCCCTGTATCAGAGTGACCATAGTAACCTGAGTGTCTGTAGCCCTGTATCAGAGTAACCTGAGTGTCTGTAGCCCTGTATCAGGAGTGACCATAGTAACCTGAGTGTCTGTAGCCCTGTACCAGGAGTGACCAGAGTAACCTGAGTGTCTGTAGCCCTGTACCAGGAGTGACCAGAGTAACCTGAGTGTCTGTAGCCCTGTATCAGAGTGACCAGAGTAACCTGAGTGTCTGTAGCCCTGTACCAGGAGTGACCAGAGTAACCTGAGTGTCTGTAGCCCTGTACCAGGAGTGACCAGAGTAACCTGAGTGTCTGTAGCCCTGTATCAGAGTGACCAGAGTAACCTGAGTGTCTGTAGCCCTGTACCAGGAGTCTGGGATAACCTGAGTGTCTGTAGCCCTGTATCAGGAGTCTGGGATAACCTGAGTGTCTGTAGCCCTGTACCAGGAGTCTGGGATAACCTGAGTGTCTGTAGCCCTGTACCAGAGTGACCATAGTAACCTGAGTGTCTGTAGCCCTGTACCAGGAGTCTGGGATAACCTGAGTGTCTGTAGCCCTGTACCAGAGTGACCATAGTAACCTGAGTGTCTGTAGCCCTGTATCAGGAGTGACCATAGTAACCTGAGTGTCTGTAGCCCTGTATCAGAGTGACCAGAGTAACCTGAGTGTCTGTAGCCCTGTATCAGGAGTGACCAGAGTAACCTGAGTGTCTGTAGCCCTGTATCAGGAGTGACCAGAGTAACCTGAGTGTCTGTAGCCCTGTACCAGAGTGACCAGAGTAACCTGAGTGTCTGTAGCCCTGTATCAGGAGTGACCAGAGTAACCTGAGTGTCTGTAGCCCTGTATCAGGAGTGACCAGAGTAACATGAATGTCTGTAGCCCTGTACCAGAGTGACCATAGTAACCTGAGTGTCTGTAGCCCTGTATCAGAGTGACCAGAGTAACCTGAGTGTCTGTAGCCCTGTATCAGGAGTGACCAGAGTAACCTGAGTGTCTGTAGCCCTGTATCAGGAGTGACCAGAGTAACCTGAGTGTCTGTAGCCCTGCATCAGGAGTGACCAGAGTAACCTGAGTGTCTGTAGCCCTGTACCAGAGTGACCATAGTAACCTGAGTGTCTGTAGCCCTGTATCAGAGTGACCAGAGTAACCTGAGTGTCTGTAGCCCTGTACCAGAGTGACCATAGTAACCTGAGTGTCTGTAGCCCTGTACCAGAGTGACCAGAGTAACCTGAGTGTCTGTAGCCCTGTACCAGAGTGACCAGAGTACCCTGAGTGTCTGTAGCCCTGTACCAGAGTGACCATAGTAACCTGAGTGTCTGTAGCCCTGTATCAGAGTGACCAGAGTAACCTGAGTGTCTGTAGCCCTGTACCAGAGTGACCAGAGTAACCTGAGTGTCTGTAGCCCTGTATCAGAGTGACCAGAGTAACCTGAGTGTCTGTAGCCCTGTACCAGAGTGACCATAGTAACCTGAGTGTCTGTAGCCCTGTATCAGGAGTCTGGGGATAACCTGAGTGTCTGTAGCCCTGTATCAGAGTGACCATAGTAACCTGAGTGTCTGTAGCCCTGTATCAGGAGTCTGGGATAACCTGAGTGTCTGTAGCCCTGTATCAGAGTGACCAGAGTAACCTGAGTGTCTGTAGCCCTGTATCAGGAGTCTGGGATAACCTGAGTGTCTGTAGCCCTGTACCAGAGTGACCATAGTAACCTGAGTGTCTGTAGCCCTGTACCAGGAGTCTGGGATAACCTGAGTGTCTGTAGCCCTGTATCAGGAGTGACCATAGTAACCTGAGTGTCTGTAGCCCTGTATCAGAGTGACCATAGTAACCTGAGTGTCTGTAGCCCTGTATCAGGAGTGACCATAGTAACCTGAGTGTCTGTAGCCCTGTATCAGAGTGACCATAGTAACCTGAGTGTCTGTAGCCCTGTATCAGAGTAACCTGAGTGTCTGTAGCCCTGTATCAGGAGTGACCATAGTAACCTGAGTGTCTGTAGCCCTGTACCAGGAGTGACCAGAGTAACCTGAGTGTCTGTAGCCCTGTACCAGGAGTGACCAGAGTAACCTGAGTGTCTGTAGCCCTGTATCAGAGTGACCAGAGTAACCTGAGTGTCTGTAGCCCTGTACCAGGAGTGACCAGAGTAACCTGAGTGTCTGTAGCCCTGTACCAGGAGTGACCAGAGTAACCTGAGTGTCTGTAGCCCTGTATCAGAGTGACCAGAGTAACCTGAGTGTCTGTAGCCCTGTACCAGGAGTCTGGGATAACCTGAGTGTCTGTAGCCCTGTATCAGGAGTCTGGGATAACCTGAGTGTCTGTAGCCCTGTACCAGGAGTCTGGGATAACCTGAGTGTCTGTAGCCCTGTACCAGAGTGACCATAGTAACCTGAGTGTCTGTAGCCCTGTACCAGGAGTCTGGGATAACCTGAGTGTCTGTAGCCCTGTACCAGAGTGACCATAGTAACCTGAGTGTCTGTAGCCCTGTATCAGGAGTGACCATAGTAACCTGAGTGTCTGTAGCCCTGTATCAGAGTGACCAGAGTAACCTGAGTGTCTGTAGCCCTGTATCAGGAGTGACCAGAGTAACCTGAGTGTCTGTAGCCCTGTATCAGGAGTGACCAGAGTAACCTGAGTGTCTGTAGCCCTGTACCAGAGTGACCAGAGTAACCTGAGTGTCTGTAGCCCTGTACCAGGAGTCTGGGATAACCTGAGTGTCTGTAGCCCTGTACCAGAGTGACCATAGTAACCTGAGTGTCTGTAGCCCTGTACCAGGAGTCTGGGATAACCTGAGTGTCTGTAGCCCTGTACCAGAGTGACCATAGTAACCTGAGTGTCTGTAGCCCTGTATCAGGAGTGACCATAGTAACCTGAGTGTCTGTAGCCCTGTATCAGAGTGACCAGAGTAACCTGAGTGTCTGTAACCCTGTATCAGGAGTGACCATAGTAACCTGAGTGTCTGTAGCCCTGTATCAGGAGTCTGGGGATAATCTGCTCCTGTAACGACAAAACAAACAGAAAATACTGTCAGCATGAGACCTAAAATAGCCATCGATAAGCACTAACAATCACAATAATAATAATAGCAATAATAACAATTATAATAATAATAATAATAATTACAATAATGTTAGTAGCCTATATGACTATTTATTAAAAACTAAGTTATTTACTTAATGGGAAAAGTTGCATTTCAACTCGGACACGATCTTGTGGATGTCAGGTGAGAGGGATGTGATGTTGATGCCCAGGCAGTCCTCCATTGACTAATGTGAAAGTCGGTTCCTGTCGTGAGTCTTGATTGACTCATGTGAAAGCTGGTTCCTGTCGTGAGTCTTGATTGACTCATGTGAAAGCCGTTTCCTGTCGTGAGTCTTGATTGCGTTCAAAGAGTAAAAGGAGGAGTTGCAGGAGTCGATCCAAACATTGTTAGCACTTAAAAGGCAAGTATCTTTATTGTGCTGTATTCCTCTGAGCTGCCACCCAAAACACACACAAGGACTCGGCACTCCATGAGTGCATCTCTGATTTGGCTCGATGGTTGGAATTCAATCAGATCAGTTTGAATTGCGGCCTAATCCAGCGAGGGTATCGTTTTCTTAGCAAGGGAGGAGAATTCCCCACCTGGGCGGACTGTGAAAGGATCTCGAACAAACGCACTGATATCAGATCTGGTGGAGAAGTTGTCCCTCAGCTATTTGATGAAATCTTCCAAATTGGCCTGGTCTCTCTCTGCCTGTCGTTTCTTCAGTGTGCTGAAGTGCAGTAGCCTTCCAGAGGACAAGTCCAAATCCAACAACTCAAGCTTCCTAGTAAAGGCCTCAAGTCCACGACTGTTTTCCCTCTTCCTTGTAAATGCAGATTTAACCCGTTTAAGTTACAGAATGTCGCCAAAAAAAACAACATTAGAGAGGAATTCCTCAGAATACGAAGGTGGTCAGCTGCTGCCCTCATTTAGATTTTTCTGACTAAATCCACAACCTGGTCATGCAGCTCACAGAATGGCTCTAGAGCTTTTCCTTTACTCAGCCAGCGCACGTTGTTGTGAAGCAGGAGATCATCCTGGATGGACTCCTCTGGTTCTGTCACCAGCTTGCTTTTCCATTACTCAGCCAGCGCACGTTGTTGTGAAGCAGGAGATCATCCTGGATAGACTCCTCTGGTTCTGTCACCAGCTTGCTTTTCCTTTACTCAGCCAGCGCACGTTGTTGTGAAGCAGGAGATCATCCTGGATGGCCTCTTCTTTAAAGTCATTTCCATGAAAATAACGGACATATACACACAACTGTGCTACATCGGTGTTGTCAGTTCTCTCATCAATAGCCAGGGGAAAATGCTCAGCCTGACTGAGCACCTCCAGAACAATCCTATGCAGATCATCCTTCAGAGCACAGACACACTGTCTGGCTGTTGTCACAGACAGGGGCACCTGTTTGACAGACGCAATTATTCTATCCATAGACTTGTCTGTAGACAATTCCTCCAAAACTGTCACCATGCTCTTTTTAAACAGCTCTGCTTCTGTGAAGGGCATGTTGTGTTTGGTTAGAACCCAGGATGCTTTTAGGAAAGCACTTGGACCTTCTGTTGTTGGATCAGGCCACGAAGGAGGATTCTACTGCTGTGTTTGTAGGTTGTAGTTAATGCTTCAGTGTTTCTGCTTCGGGCCCCTGTCTGGGGCGGGAAGTCCACTTTGAAAGTACCATGCTTAGATTCATAATGCCGTCTGAGATTGAATTCTTTGCAAACAGTGACATTTTTATTACAACAAGACACACTGGCTTGGCATTGGAGAAAGATGGTCAGATGAATGGATATCTCTCTCTCCGTTCTTCCCTGAAACTTTGATTTTCATTATCCACATTTGTTTTGTTACTTTTTGAGAGCGACATGTTCTCTTGCTATCAAGCTCATTGTTCTGAATGAATGTTGATATTAATAAAGTAGTGTTGACTACAGTAGGCTACGTAGACCTGTTTTTCCCCACCAATCAACACACAGAGAAATAAACAAAAAGTTATAATTGAATAGAGATAATGGTGATTTTATGAACTTAATCAGATCTAAATTATTTATTGTCACTGAATGTATTATCTACTAATCAAATGTTGTAAACATGTTGTTCAATTTGTAGTGTAGGCGTATTAATTGTGCTAATATTATATGCTAATTATGTTCTGGCCCGCCGACTTTAACTCAGAAAAAAATTATCCCGATGTCACGTCCTGACCATAGAAAGCTGTTCTTTTCTATGGTAGAGTAGGTCAGGGCGTGACAGGGGGGTTTCTAGTTTAGTTTTTCTATGTTGTTTTCTAGTTTTGTATTTCTATGTTGGGTTTTGTTTGGGATGATCTCCAATTAGAGGCAGCTGGTCATCATTGTCTCTAATTGGAGACCATACTTAAGTAGGTGTTTTTCCCAACTGGTTTTGTGGGAGATTGTTTTTGAGTAGTGTATGTTTCACCTCTGCGTCACGGTTTGTTGTTTTTTTGTTCTTTAGTTTATGTGTATGTATTGCATAGTTTCACAGTTCAATAAAATATGTGGAACGATAATCACGCTGCACTTTGGTCCGCTCCTCTCTAAGACAACCGTGACACCCGAAGCCAAATCTAGTTGACAAACCCTGTTTTATAGTATGTCATGGCCTTTTCTGGACAACTGAGGTTATGTTTATGATATACTATGGTGTTGTGCCACTAGACTTTGACCAGATATTATTGCATCCAAAGATCAACTGCACCTAGAACATAGATACAGAGCCACTTGTTATCAGGAAGCTGCTCTCTCAGCACAACGGAAAATATCTCAATGACTTGACATGTTCTGGCTGTGAATTCAGGCTACAAGGTAAGAATCTTCCCAGTGATTATTGTAAAGTGTGTAGAGAAATTAAATGTATGGTGTTATTTTAGTATAGTGACTGACAGTAAAACACTCAGATCTAAAAGTCCATTTCACCTGGGACAGTTATGTGACAGTTCAATCATACAAAATGGCGCTAACTGGGCGTAGGCAAGTCAAATTCAAAAACATATTGTTCATATATTCGTATATTGTGGTTATTTTACAATTTGTATATTTTTATGTATAAGTTGTAAATCGTCTTTCAAAATATCGTAAAATGTGTTTTCTAAACTACAATGAGCTCCTCTTTCCTGTGTAATTTGGTATGAAACCACTGAACATACTTTTCTTAACATTGTTATTATGAACTGAATTCAGTAACAGCATAATAATATCATACCTGTTGAACAAAGCAACACACTAGAATGAGAGGAATTATTAAAAGAGAAAGTTAGACATTATTATTATTATTATTATTATTATCTATTAATTAAATCACCTGACTGTTTCTATGTCTGTTAGTAAATGTTTTATTTCTAAGAGATAATGAATACATGAGAACAATTGACATTCAATAATTAGTTGGCCCTGTGTTAACCACAACCAACATGTTGGATCTCTGTTTAGTTGTCACTGTGTTAACCACAACCAACATGCTGGATCTCTGTTTAGTTGTCACTGTGTTAACCACAACCAACATGCTGGATCTCTGTTTAGTTGTCACTGTGTTAACCACAACCAACATGTTGGATCTCTGTTTAGTTGTCACTGTGTTAACCACAACCAACATGCTGGATCTCTGTTTAGGACGTCACTGTGTTAACCACAACCAACATGCTGGATCTCTGTTTAGTTGTCACTGTGTTAACCACAACCAACATGTTGGATCTCTGTTTAGTTGTCACTGTGTTAACCACAACCAACATGCTGGATCTCTGTTTAGTTGTTACTGTGTTAACCACAACGAACATGCTGGATCTCTGTTTAGTTGTCACTGTGTTAACCACAACCAACATGCTGGATCTCTGTTTACAGGGGTCAGCGCTCTAAAATGAGTCTCTCTGGGGAGAGAGAGGAGGGGGGCCCTGCCTCTAAAATGAGTCTCTCTGGGGAGAGAGAGGAGGGGGGCCCTGCCTCTAAAATGAGTCTCTCTGGGGAGAGAGAGGAGGGGGCCCCTGCCTCCAAAATGCATCTCTCTGGGGGACGTGACACCAAAGCTAAGAGGTGAGATAACAATTTTATGAATAATTTATTAAGTTTATTTCCAAAATAAATAGCTATCTTAAGGTGAATGCAGTTACTGTAAATCTCTCTGGATAAGAGCATCTGCTAAATCAGGGGTTCTCAATCCGGGGTCTGCGGAGGTACTGCAGGGTTTCTGCAGGAAGCGTGGGGAGTGGTGGTGTATCCTGGGAGAAAACTAAACTAATATTCTGAAATGTCATTGTGGTCTTATGTTCCCATCTATTGGAATTATTTAGCAACTGCAGTAGTGCTGAAAAAATGTGTTATTCCTTACTAAAGTAGTAATTACTGAGAATTACTAGTTAATTTTTATCACTTACAATCATAAAATAACAACTTATACCATAACAAACAATTAAACTGACATAAACCAAAATCACTATATATGTAGTTATTTAGTTAATTACCAAATTGAGCCGGTCGGTCACATTTGAGTGTGAGGGAGATACATAGCATTTTGAAAAAAAAACATTATTTTTGTCTCTCTGAAATGAAACCATCAAGTGATAGATTTTAAACAAATCCTTGTCTGTGAGAGATGTAATAATTAATACATAATTTATTTAAACAATAAAAGCTCATTTCTGTAAAGTGATATGTTGCGTTTTGGAACTCTTCTTATGTTTCCCATCTGAGATCAGAGTAGATGAGAGATGTAATGTTTGTCTCTGTTGTGTTGAAGACCAATCAAGCAGGAGAGACCAGCCTCCCCTGTTCCCAGCTGTGTGTCCATGAAGTCTATGAAGCAACCTATACAGTTTAGAGAGGGAGACTTTTCTACTGAACAAAGGTAAGAAGAACTCATGGGTCATGGTCAGTGAGTTTAACAACACTGTCTCTAGTCATTTCTCCTCTCACATTTTCACATTTCTTTTGGTTGTTTTCATAATCCATAGGCTAATCCTTTAGTCCATTTTCATAGTCCTAAAACAATATTAAACAAACACAACGTTCCCTCCCTGTGTGTGTGCGTGCGTGTGTGCGTGTGTGCGTGTGTGCGTGTGTGTGTGTGTGTGTGTGTGTGTGTGTGTGTGTGTGTGTGTGTGTGTGTGTGTGTGTGTGTGTGTGTGTGTGTGTGTGTGTGTGTGTGTGTGTGTGTGTGTACTCCCTGGATGAGGAGATGTAATCTCATGTTTTGTCCACAGAAACCAACAGGAGAGATCAGAGTCAGAGATTCTCAGTGGTCAGTCTTCCCAGAGTCATCAAACAGACCTGGACTCTATATTCAGAGTATGTGGTCCTGTTATGAACATTTGTTTTTGTTTACCTCAAGTAAAGTTGATCTGTCAATCATTCATTATTGTGTTAATGAGAAAGCATTTCTTCTCTTGCTTAACTTATTTACTTGATTTATTTCAGTTGCTTGAAGAGAAAATGATGACATTTGTGAAGAATGAGCTGAAGATGTTCAAGAGGATTCTTAGTCCAGAACTCCCAGAAGGCTTTGAGAGTCAGAAGCAGGATGAGGAAGTGGTGGATGCTGAAGATGAGAAGCAGGAGAGCAGTGCCAGAGAGGGGGCTCTGAAGATCACACTGCACGTCCTGAGGAAAATGAACCAGAAGGAGCTCGCTGACACACTGGAGAAATGTAAGACCTGTCTGCCTCATGTTGAATGCTGTTTTATAACATTTAAAAGCTGTGGCTAAAGTACAGCTAAAGTAGCTGTGTAACTCAATGATAATGTAGCAGCCTTAACACAACACCTAGTGACCTCATCAAGTAGCAGCAGGGATGTGTTGTGGTGATTAATTTAGAGAGAGAGAGAGAGAGACAACATTAATAATACCATCAATAATACCAATAATAATATAATCAGTCACACCAGTCTGTAATGCATTATGAAAACATTTACACATTTATACAGTCAATTAAGAGAAGACATTATTAAAATGTTAAACTTTATAAACGGTCCTTCAATACCGTAGGCATTAAAACAAACGTAATATTAATATCCTCTGTGTTATTTCTAGATTCAGATGAGCTTGCTGTGATTTGCCAACGTGAACTCAAATCTAATCTAAAGAAGAAGTTTCAATGTGTATTTGAGGGGATCGCTAAACAAGGAAACCCAACACTTCTCAATAAGATCTACACAGAGCTCTACATCACAGAGGGTGGAACAGGAGAGGTCAATAATGAACATGAGCTGAGACAGATTGAGACAACAACCAGGAAACAAGCAAGACCAGAGACTGCAATCAAATGTAACGACATCTTCAAACCCTTAACTGGACAAGACAAACGTATCAGAACTGTGCTGACAAAGGGAGTCGCTGGCATTGGAAAAACAGTCTCTGTGCAGAAGTTCATTCTGGACTGGGCTGAAGGAAAAGCAAATCAGGATGTCCAATTTGTATTTTCATTCCCATTCCGGGAGCTGAATTTGATGAAAGGGGACAAACACACTTTCATTGAACTTCTTAATCACTTCTCAGTGGAAACCAAACAATCAAGAATCTCCAACTACGACAAGTACAAAGTTCTGTTCATCTTTGATGGTCTGGATGAGTGCCGACTGCCCCTAGACTTCCAGCCGAACAAGATCTGTTGGGACATCACAAAGTCAACCTCAGTGGATGTTCTGCTGACAAATCTCATCAAGGGAAATCTGCTTCCCTCTGCTCTCCTCTGGATAACTACCCGACCAGCAGCAGCCAATAAGATCCCTTCAGGGTGTGTTGACCAGGTGACAGAGGTACGAGGGTTCAATGACCCACAGAAGGAGGAGTACTTCAGGAAGAGATTCAGTGATGAGGACCTGGCCAGCAGAATCATCTCACACATAAAGACATCAAGGAGCCTCCACATCATGTGCCACATTCCAGTCTTCTGTTGGATTTCTGCAACAGTCCTTGAACACATGTTGAAACATAAGAGAGAAGAGATGCCCAAGACTCTGACTGAGATGTACACACACCTTGTGGTGTTTCATACCAAACAGAAGAATGAAAAGTATCTTGGGAAAGAAGAGACAGGTCCACACTGGAATAAAGAGAGCATTCTGTCACTGGGAAAACTGGCTTTTCAACAGCTTGTGAAGGGCAATCTGATTTTCTATGAAAAAGACCTGAAAGAGGCTGGCATTGATGTCAATGAAGCCTCAGTGTACTCAGGATTGTGCACACAGATCTTTAAAGAGGAATGTGTTCTGTACCAGGACAAGGTGTACTGCTTCGTTCATCTGAGCATTCAGGAGTTTCTGGCTGCTGTGTATGTGTTCCTCTCATTCATCAACAACAATGAGAATCTCGTGGACAAACTGCAAAAAAAGTCCAGTATATTTTCTTTGCTGTACAGAGACAAGTCTGAAGTTACTGTCTACAAGAGTGCTGTGGATAAAGCCTTACAAAGTGACACAGGAAACCTGGACCTGTTCCTCCGCTTCCTTCTGGGACTCTCACTGGAGTCCAATCAGAAGCACTTACGAGGTCTACTGACAAAGACAAGAAGCAGCTCACAGAGCCATGAAGAGACAGTCAAGTACATCAAGGAGAAGATCAGGGAGAATCCCTCTCCAGAGAGGAGCATCAATCTGTTCCACTGTCTGAATGAACTGAATGACCATTCTCTAGTGGAGGAGATCCAAAGCTACCTGAGATCAGGAAGTCTCTCAGAACCCAACCTGTCACCTGCACAGTGGTCAGCTCTGGTCTTTGTGTTGCTGACTTCAGAAAAGGAGCTGGATGTGTTTGACCTGAAGAAATTCTCCAGATCAGAGGAAACTCTTCTGAGGCTGCTGCCAGTGGTCAAAGCCTCCAGAGCTGCTCTGTGAGTAAATAAAATGACATATAAGAAGTATTCATCAGGAAGAAATATTATGTTTAGTGAAAAAGATGTATTATAATATGTATATTGAAAAACATATTGAATAAATGCATTGATGGAAGATTAATCTATATGTTGTTTGGGAATATGAACCAAATGCATCTACCGTTGTCCTTCTACACTACTGGTGTTAAATTAACAGTGTGTTTGTGAAGTCATGATGATCTCGTTGCAGGCTGTCATGCTGTGGAGTCACAAAGAAAGGCTGTGCTTCTCTGGTCTCAGCTCTGAAGTCAAACCCCTCACACCTGAGAGAGCTGGACCTGAGTAACAATGACCTGAAGGATTCAGGAGTGAAGCTGCTCTCTGCTGGACTGGGGAATCCCCACTGTAAACTGGAGACTCTGAGGTCAGTATTCCTGTAGTTGGTAAACAAGTGTTTTGTTGTAGTCTCTGTTATTGGTAATGGTGAGAGGTTAGCATGTTTTGTTGTAGTCTCTGTTATTGGTAATGGTGAGAGGTTAGCATGTTTTGTTGTAGCCTCTGTTATTGGTAATGGTGAGAGGTTAGCATGTTTTGTTGTAGCCTCTGTTATTGGTAATGGTGAGAGGTTAGCATGTTTTGTTGTAGTCTCTGTTATTGGTAATGGTGAGAGGTTAGCATGTTTTGTTGTAGCCTCTGTTATTGGTAATGTGAGAGGTTAGCATGTTTTGTTGTAGCCTCTGTTATTGGTAATGGTGAGAGGTTAGCATGTTTTGTTGTAGCCTCTGTTATTGGTAATGGTGAGAGGTTAGCATGTTTTGTTGTAGCCTCTGTTATTGGTAATGGTGAGAGGTTAGCATGTTTTGTTGTAGCCTCTGTTATTGGTAATGGTGAGAGGTTAGCATGTTTTGTTGTAGCCTCTGTTATTGGTAATGGTGAGAGGTAAGCATGTTTTGTTGTAGCCTCTGTTATTGGTAATGGTGAGAGGTTAGCATGTTTTGTTGTAGCCTCTGTTATTGGTAATGGTGAGAGGTTAGCATGTTTTGTTGTAGCCTCTGTTATTGGTAATGGTGAGAGGTTAGCTGTTTTGTTGTAGCCTCTGTTATTGGTAATGGTGAGAGGTTAGCATGTTTTGTTGTATCCTCTGTTATTGGTAATGGTGAGAGGTTAGCATGTTCTGTTGTGGCCTCTGTTATTGGTAATGGTGAGAGGTTAGCATGTTTTGTTGTGGCCTCTGTAACTTTCTCACTCATTCTGATTCATGATTTATTCATGATTTTTCTTAATCATGGCATCATCAGAATTTAATTTTTAATCGTCAATCACATACAGTTGAAGTCGGAAGTGTACATACACTTAGGTTGGAGTCATTAAAACGTGTTTTTGAACCTCTCCACAAATTTCTTGTAAACAAACTATATAGTTTTGGCAAGTCGGTTAGGACATCTACTTTGTGCATGACACAAGTAATTTTTGAAACAATTGTTTACAGTCAGATTATTTAACTTATAATTCACTGTATCACAATTCCAGTGGGTCAGAAGTTTACATACACTAAGTTGACTGTGCCTTTAAACAGCATGGAAAATTCCAGAAAATCATGTTATGGCTTTAAAAGCATCTGATAGACTAATTGACATCATTTGGATGTATTTCAAGGCCTACCTTCAAACTCAGTGCCTCTTTGCTTGACATCATGGGAAAATGAAAAGAAATCAGCCAAGATCTCAGAAAAAAAATTGTAGACCTCCACAAGTATGGTTCATCCTTGGGAACAATTTCCAAACGCCTGAAGGTAACACGTTCATCTGTTCAAACAATAGTACGCAAGTCTAAACACCATGGGACCACACAGCCGCCATTCCGCTCAGGAAGGAGACGCGTTCTGTCTCCTAGAGATGAACTTACTTCGGTGCAAATCAATCCCAGAACAACAGCAAAGGACCATGTGAAGATGTTGGAGGAAACAGGTACAAAAGTATCTATATCCACAGTAAAACGAGTCCTATATCGACATAATCTGAAAGGTTGCTCAGCAAGGAAGAAGCCACTGCTCCAAAACCACCATAAAAAAAGCCAGACTACGGTTTGCAACTGCACATGGGGACAAAGATCCTACTTTTTGGAGAAATGTCCTCTGGTCAGATGAAACAATACAAGAACTGTTTGGCCATAATGACCATTGTTATGTTTGGAGGAAAAAGGGGGAGGCTTGCAAGCCAAAGAACACCATCCCAACCGTGAAGCCCGGGGGTGGCAGCATCATGTTGTGGGGGTGTTTTGCTGCAGGAGGGACTGGTGCACTTCACAAAATAGATGGCATCATGAGGAAGGAAAATTACGTGGATATATTGATGCAACATCTCAAGACATCAGTCAGGAAGTTAAAGCTTGGTCACAAATGGGTCTTCCAAATGGAAAATGACCCCTACGATACTTCCAAAGTTGTGGCAAAATGGCTTAAGGACAACAAAGTCAAGGTATTGGAGTGGCCATCACAAAGCCCTGACCTCAATCCTATAGAAAATTTGTGGGCAGAACTGAAAAAGCGTGTGCGAGCAAGAGGCCTACAAACCTGACTCAGTTACACCAGCTCTGTCAGGAGGAATGGGCCAAAATTCACCCAACTTATTGTGGGAAGCTTGTGGAAGGCTACCCGAAACGTTTAACCCAATTTAAACCATTTAAAGGCAATGCTACCAAATACTAATTGAGTGTATGTAAACTTCTGACCCACTGGGAATGTGATGAAAGAAATAAAAGCTGAAATTAATCATTTTCTCTACTATTATTCTGACATTTCACATTCTTAAAATAAAGTGGTGATCCTAACTGACCTAAGACAGGGGACTTTTACTAGGATTAAATGTCAGGAATTGTAAAAATGGAGTTTAAATGTATTTGGCTAAGGTGTATGTAAACTTCTGACTTCAACTGTATGTATTAAAATACCCTCAAATAAAAGGTGACATTATATACTGTCACCTCATATGAAACATTTGATCTGAAATCCAAAATGTTGGAGTTTAGAGCCACATTTAAAATGTTATCTTCACTGTCAAAATAGATATGGTGTGGACTGTATACTCAATACAATGTAAATCTGATACCTCACTGTCTGTCTTTTGACTGATACTGCTTTTTAAACTGGTCTGGTCAGTCTACTCAAATATTTGTACTATATATGTTTCTATCTGCAGGCAATACTTTGATCATTTGTCATTTTTAATGATGATACATTAATTTACGAATAGATATGGCCGGTTCAGGACACTGATATCTGAAAAATGTTGAAAAATTATACTGCCACTATTTTCACCACCAAAGCATAGCAGTGTGATTTTAATTTGATTTGACTCTTTGCAGGCTGTCAGGCTGTCTAGTCACAGAGGAAGGCTGTGATTCTCTGGTCTCAGTTCTCAGTTCAAACCCCTCACACCTGAGAGAGCTGGACCTGAGTAACAATGACCTGAAGGATTCAGGAGTGAAGCTGCTCTCTGCTGTACTGGGGAATCCCCACTGTAAACTGGAGACTCTGAGGTCAGTATTCCTGTAGTTGGTCAACAAGTGATAACTGTTCACCAGATCCACATGTGTTTACCAGGCACACATAGTACACACCATATGTGTTTGGACAGTGAAGCTTACAGTTTTAAATGTGGTGCTATGATCCAGCATTTTGGATTTGAGTTGTTTCATATTAGGTGACCTTACAGAATGTCACCTTTTATTTGAGGGTATTTTCATACATAGCTGTTTTACCATTTACAAATTAAAGCACTTTCTGTACGTAGTTCTCCCATTTGAAGAAGTCTTAATTATTTGGACAAATTCACTTATATTGTATTAAAGTAGTCAGAAGTTTAGTATTTTGTCCCATGTTCCATGCCTGCAGTGATTACATCAAGCTTGTGATTCTACAAACTTGTTGAATTCATTTTTCAGTTTGTTTTGGTTGTGTTTTGGATGATGTTTTTCCTAATAGAAACTGAATGGTGAATAATGTCCTGTCATTTTGGAGTCACTTCACTTGTATTGTCAGTAAGAATAGAAGATGTTTCTGAACACTTCTACATTCATGTGGATGCTACCATGATTATGAATAATCATGAATGAATCGTTAATGATGATGAATGAGAAATTTACAGAGGCACAAAGATCAGACCCCTCTGTTATTGGTGTTATTCTGTATACTTCTGGCCCTTCTTTGGACACTGTGTTAACTAACCTCCAGACGAGCTTCAATGCCATACAGCTCTCCTTCCGTGGCCACCAACTGCTCTTAAATACAAGTAAAACTAAATGCATGCTCTTCAACCGATCGCTGCCTGCACCCGCCCGCCCCTCCAGCATCACTACTCTGGACGGTTCTGACTTAGAATATGTGGACACCTACAAATACCTAGGTGTCTTGTTAGACTGTAAACTCTCCTTCCAGACTCACTATTAGCATCTCCAATCCAAAGTTAAATCTAGAATTGGCTTCCTATTTCGCAACATAGCATCCTTCACTCATGTTGCCAAACATACCCTTATAAAACTGACCATCCTACCGATACTCGACTTCGGCGATGTCATTTACAAAATAGCCTCCAATACCCTACTCAATAAATTGGATGCAGTCTATCACAGTGCCATCCGTTTTGTCACCAAAGCCCCATATACTTCCCACCACTGCGACCTGTACGCTCTCGTTGGTTGGCCCTCGCTTCATACTCCTCGCTAAACCCACTGGCTCCAGGTCATCTACAAGACCCTGCTAGGTAAAGTCCCCCCTTATCTCCGCTCACTGGTCACCATAGCAGCACACACCTGTAGCACGCTCTCCAGCAGGTATATCTCTCTGGTCACCCCCAAAGCCAATTCCTCCTTCGGCCGCCTCTTCTTCCAGTTCTCTGCTGCCAATGACTGGAACGAACTACAAAAATCTCTAAAACTGGAAACACTTATCTCCCTCACTAGCTTTAAGCACCAGCTGTCAGAGCAGCTCACAGATTACTGCACCTGTACATAGCCCATCTATAACTTAGCCCAACTACTTCTTCCCCTACTGTATTTATTTATTTATTTAGCTCCTTTGCACCCCATTATTTCTACTTTGCACTTTCTTCCACTGCATATCTACCATTCCAGTGTTTTACTTGCTATATTGTATTTACTTTGCCACCATGGCCTTTTTTTGCCTTTACCTCCCTTATCTCACCTCATTTGCTCACATTGTATATAGACTTATTTTTCTATTGTATTATTGACTGTATGTTTGTGTAATACCCTTGTTTGAACCAAGTATTGAGTTTATTTGTTATAATTAATTGGTATTATATTTAAAAGATGACTGAATTGCTCCTAAACTGTAATGTTGTTAATGCATTATGCTTTTTGAAGTAATATTTATTTAATGTATAAGTGAATAGTTTGTTTTACTTTGAAGTTTACGTTTTGACCAATAAGGTCGCTTGTTAAGTTGTGGCCAATGGGAGTTGACCTGGTTAACGGGAGGGAAAAAGACATTGATGAAAGGATGGACGTTTTACCTCAGGACGGTTGGTGAAGAAAAATTATAAAAGAAGACGACAGAACTACAACAAAACCCATAGCTACTAAGACATGAAGGGAAATACATGTTTTATTTAATAAAAGAGTTGTTATAATTTAGTTAAAACTTAGTAAAGACTGAAGCTACCGTCTCGTCGTGTAGGTATTAGCCAGCCTAGAGGTTAGCCTAGCATCGTGTGACACCGGGAGATAATTGCTTGGGAAGCCTAACGAGTTCGTGTTGCCATGGGGATATCGGTTACGGCTAAGGAGTACTGTCTGCATGGGTAGCTGTGCTGCCTTGGACTTGGTGAGGAAACCTGCATGGAACTGCCATACTTCGCTGAGGGAATATCTACCAAGTAGTGAGTAAGCACAATGTGAGGTGATTATAAATAAATACATTGGTAATAGTGAGAGGTTAGCATGTTTTGTTGTATCCTCTGTTAGTGGTAATGGTGAGAGGTTAGCATGTTTTGTTGTAGCCTCTGTTATTGGTAATGGTGAGAGGTTAGCATGTTTTGTTGTAGCCTCTGTTATTGGTAATGGTGAGAGGTTAGCATGTTTTGTTGTAGCCTCTGTTAATGGTAATGGTGAGAGGTTAGAATGTTTTGTTGTAGCCTCTGTTGTTGGTAATGGTGAGAGGTTAGCATGTTTTGTTGTAGTCTCTGTTCTTGGTAATGGTGAGAGGTTAGCATGTTTTGTTGTAGCCTCTGTTATTGGTAATGGTGAGAGGTTAGCATGTTTTGTTGTAGCCTCTGTTATTGGTAATGGTGAGAGGTTAGCATGTTTTGTTGTAGCCTCTGTTATTGGTAATGGTGAGAGGTTAGCATGTTTTGTTGTATCCTCTGTTATTGGTAATGGTGAGAGGTTAGCATGTTTTGTTGTAGCCTCTGTTATTGGTAATGGTGAGAGGTTAGCATGTTTTGTTGTATCCTCTGTTATTGGTAATGGTGAGAGGTTAGCATGTTTTGTTGTAGCCTCTGTTATTGGTAATGGTGAGAGGTTAGCATGTTTTGTTGTAGCCTCTGTTATTGGTAATGGTGAGAGGTTAGCATGTTTTGTTGTAGCCTCTGTTATTGGTAATGGTGAGAGGTTAGCATGTTTTGTTGTAGTCTCTGTTATTGGTAATGGTGAGAGGTTAGCATGTTTTGTTGTAGCCTTTGTTATTGGTAATGGTGAGAGGTTAGCATGTTTTGTTGTAGCCTCTGTTATTGGTAATGGTGAGAGGTTAGCATGTTTTGTTGTAGCATCTGTTATTGGTAATGGTGAGAGGTTAGCATGTTTTGTTGTAGCCTCTGTTATTGGTAATGGTGAGAGGTTAGCATGTTTTGTTGTAGTCTCTGTTATTGGTAATGGTGAGAGGTTAGCATGTTTTGTTGTAGCCTCTGTTATTGGTAATGGTGAGAGGTTAGCATGTTTTGTTGTAGCTTCTGTAACTTTCTCACTATTATTCATGATTCATTCATGATTTTTCTTAATCATGGCATCATCAGGATGCTTTTAGTAGTGTTTAGAAACATGTTATCTACTCACTTGTAAATAAAATGACTCCAGTCACCATCTGTAATGAACACGATGGGAGACAGAGAGCTGGTTTCAAGCGCAGGGCTCAGCAGGTGTTTATTGTAAAGGACCACAGGAGGAGGCAGGTAGCTGGGTCCAGGGGCAGGCAGAAGGTCATACACAGGGGGTCCAAAAAGGCAACAGTACAGGCAGGGAAACGGCAAAAGGCATCATTAGTGAGGCAGGCAAAAACTATCATTCACAGGAGGATTATATACTGTCACCTCATATGAAACATTTGATCTGAAATCCAAAATGTTGGAGTACAGAGCCACATTTAAAATGTTATCTTCACTGTCAAAATAGATATGGTGTGGACTGTATACTCAATACAATCTAAATCTGATACCTCACTGTCTGTCTTTTGACTGATACTGCTTTTAAACTGGTCTGGTCAGTCTACTCAAATATTTGTACTATACATGTTTCTATCTGCAGGCAAAACGTTGATAATTTGTAATTTAAAATATGATACATTAATTTCTGAATAGATATGGCAGGTTTCAGGACACTGATGCATCTGAATATGTTGAAGAAATATACTGCCACTATTTTCACCACCAGAGAATAGCAGTGTGGTTTTAATATGATTTGACTCTTTGCAGGCTGTCAGGCTGTCTAGTCACAGAGGAAGGCTGTGCTTCTCTGGTCTCAGCTCTGAGGTCAAACCCCTCACACCTGAGAGAGCTGGACCTGAGCTACAATCACCCAGGAGACTCAGGAGTCAGACTGCTCTCTGCTGGACTGGAGGATCCACACTGCAGACTGGAGAAACTCAAGTATGTAGAGGGTTTATGTCAATGTTCATATCAGACATGTTGGACTTTTCAGGCTAGTTAAGACAAACATTCTGACCACCACTTGGACAAAGTTATATGCTGACTGTGTGTGTGTTTGTCCTGTGTGTGTGTGTGTGTGTGTGTGTGTTTGTCCTGTGTGTGTGTGTGTGTGTGTGTGTGTGTGTGTGTATGTCCTGTGTGTGTGTGTATGTCCTGTGTGTGTGTGTTTGTCCTGTGTGTGTGTGTTTGTCCTGTGTGTGTGTGTGTGTGTGTGTGTGTGTGTGTGTGTGTGTGTGTGTGTGTGTGTGTCCTGTGTGTGTGTGTGTGTGTCCTGTGTGTGTGTGTGTGTGTATGTCCTGTGTGTGTGTGTGTGTGTGTGTGTATGTCCTGTGTGTGTGTGTGTGTGTATGTCCTGTGTGTGTGTGTGTGTGTATGTCCTGTGTGTTGATGTCCTGTGTGTGTGTGTGTGTGTATGTCCTGTGTGTGTGTGTGTGTATGTCCTGTGTGTGTGTGTGTCCTGTGTTTGTGTGTGTCCTGTGTTTGTGTGTGTGTGTGTGTGTGTGTGTGTGTGTGTGTGTGTGTGTGTGTGTGTGTGTGTGCGCGCGTGTCCTGTGTGCGTGTCCTGTGTGCGTGTCCTGTGTGTGTGTGTGCGTGTCCTGTGTGTGTGTCCTGTGTGTGTGTGTGTGTCCTGTGTGTGTGTGTCCTGTGTGTGTGTGTGTCCTGTGTGTGTGTGTGCATGTCCTGTGTGTCCTGTGTGTGTGTGTGCATGTCGTGTGTCCTGTGTGTGTGTGTCCTGTGTGTGTGTGTGTGTGTGTGTGTGTGTGTGTGTGTCGTGTGTGTCCTGTGTGTGTGTGTGTGTCGTGTGTGTCCTGTGTGTGTGTCGTGTGTCCTGTGTGTGTGTCCTGTGTGTGTGTGTGTGTCCTGTGTGTGTGTGTGTGTGTGTCCTGTGTGTGTGTGTGTTTCCTGTGTGTGTGTGTGCGTGTCCTGTGTGTGTGTCCTGTGTGTGTGTGTGCGTGTCCTGTGTGTGTGTGTGTGTCCTGTGTGTGTGTGTGTGTCCTGTGTGTGTCCTGTGTGTGTGTGTGTGTGTGTCCTGTGTGTGTGT